>NW_027470686.1:0-34265 GCF_051020765.1 Lasioglossum baleicum | reverse complement strand
ATTCGGAGAGCTAATCCAGGTACTTCGGGTGTAAATCCACTGAAAAGTATTGGCATAGACACCTTAAACTACTGTTTCAATACTAAAATCGAGCGTCACACCGGTAGAGAGCGCTACCAATGGCTATAAAGTCAAACCTTTTTACCTATGGCCTTACCTTCAGAGTATGTATACTGCCGGTTCTTCTAATTCATGCATGAAATTATGGCGCTCGAGACTAAACTATATGCTTGTTCCTCCCTCTGAACAAGGTGCTTTACTCCAGACACTGTCCTCTAATTGCGTACTGCAGATCGGAGCGGCATACTCTATGATCTTTCTTAATTTCATCAGCCTTGATATTGTACCATTTGCATTGTTTCCTAGTCTTCCATATATTTATACGTACATATAGGGTATATCTTAATTTTCAGAGGATCAAATTGGTCTTCCTTTCAGTGACTGGCACCCTAATTTCATGTACGAATAAGAAGATCGAGGGACAAACCGTTCGAGAACGTTGCCACCTTCTGTGGGAGTCGCATGGCTGTCTATTGCTTCACCTGTCCTGTAATACCAGAGTCAAATCAGATAATCCGCGAGCATGTCCGGTGTGAGGTTTGTTGACAACTGACAACTTAATTCAACGTATGAATATTAATGTAGAGAGTTAAAACGATGGAGAACATTATCAATGCGCATAAAGTCATACATTTTACCGAATACCATACCTTCCGAGATCCTAACACGCTGTAGCGTGTGTCCTGCTTAATGTGCACGGAAACAAATTAGTAGATATTTTGACTGGCGAGCAACATATGTTTGTTGTAAGTATCAATAGCGAGGGCCAAGGCGTTCGAGAACGTTACTACCTTCATTGAAAATAGAAAGGCTGAGCCAATATCTTCGTCCATCGTGTGATACCGAGAGACAAACCAGGTATACCGGGAGAAATCAGCTGCTCAGTATGCGCATTAGATACCCTATTTCAGGGTATAAACATTAGTGTACAGAGTCAATCCTTTGTAGAACGTTACCTACTGGTATAGCGTCAAACTTCTTACAGGCGACCTCACCATCCCAAATGCTAACCCGCTGTATCGTGAGTATTACTTCGTTCCCAGAGAACGAAATTAGTTTCCCTTTCAGTGACGGGTGCCTTGATTTCATGTATGGATTAAAAGGTCGTTGGTCAATCCGTTCGTGGACGGTACCACCATCTGTGAGAGACGAATGGCTATGTCAGTACCTACACTTATCCGTAGCATCCGAGAGTCATAGTAGATACGCTTGGAGTAAATCCGCTGAGCGTTATTGGCAATAGACTCCTCAATTCACGGTACAAAACACTAAAGTATTGTAACAAACCTTCGGACAGCTATACCAATTTATATAAAGTCATTCCTCTCACCGAATACCTAATCATTCGAGAAGCTAACCCGCTGCATCGAAAGGGCAACATCGTTATCAAACAAGCAAATTAGTATGCATTTTAGTGATGAGCGGCATAATTTCATGAATGAATAAGAAGAGCGATTGTCAAACCGTTCGAGAACGATACCACCTTTCATGAGTGTCGAACGGCTCCTTCAATAGCATCACCTACGCTGTGATTCCGAATGTCAAGGCAGGTAAACTGGAAGTAAATCCGCTGAAGGGTATTGTCAGTAGACATCTTAATTCGCGGTATGAATATTACAGAATACCGTCAAGCCGTTGTGGACAATTACCCATTGATGTAAATTCAAACTTCCTACAGAAAGGCTTACCTTCCAAGAACCTAACCCGCAGTATCTAGAGTATAAGTTCGTGATCAGAGAAACACACTAGTATACACTTTAGTGACCGCCACATTAATTTTACGGATGTATTAGATGGTCGAGGGTCATGAGTTCGAGAACATTACCGGCTTATTTGCGATTCGAACGGCAAAGTCCATAGCATCACCTACCCTGCGATTCTGAGCGTCAGACCAGGTATTCCTGGTGAAAATCCGCTGAAAAGTATTGGCAATAGTCACCATTATCCCGGTTTGAATGTTAAAGTCGAGCGATGAAAGGTCTAAGAACGATACCAATTAGTATAATGTCAAACGTTTTACTGAAGTTCATAACCTCACAAAGGCTAACCCGCTGTATCGAGAGCATTACGTATTCCTCAGAGAATCAAATTAATATACATTTTAGTGACAGGCACCTTAATTTCATGTGTGAATAAGATGGTAGAGTGTCAAACCGATCGAGAACTTTACCGACATAGTTTGGAGTAGAACGGCTATGTTCGAAGCATCACCTACCATGTGATACCGAGAGTCAAATCAGGTATCCGGGAGTAAATTTGCTGAATAGTCTTTGCATTAGACACGATAATTCGCGGAATAAATATTCAAGGACAGATTCAAGCCGTTGTAGAAATGTACGTACTCGCATAGAGCCTAACTTTTTACTGAAGGCCTTACATTCCGAGAAGCTAACTGTCTGCACCCAGAGTATAAATTCGTGTTCGCGAAAGCGAATTAGTATACAAATTAGTGACGGTCACATTAATTTCATGTATAAAACAGAAGATTGAGTGTGAAAACGTTACCACCATCTTTGAAGGTCGAGTGGCTGTCACTAGCATCACACATCCTATGATTCCGTGAGTCAAACCAGGTGTTGCGGGAATATATGCGCTGTACCGCACTAGCAATAAACAACTTAATTCACGGCATGAAAAATTAAGGTCGAATTCACACCATTGTAGAACGTTAAATATTGGCTTGGAGTCCAAATATTTACCGAAGGCCTAGCCATCCGAGAACCTATCCCGCTCCTTCGAGAGTGTATCGTCGTGATCAGGGAAACAAATTAGTACACACTTTAGTGTCTGGCACCGGAATATCACTTATGAAATAGATGATCGAGGGTCAAACCCTTTCAGAACGTTATCACCTTCTTTGTCGGCCGATCGGCAAAGTCAATAGCTTCTCCTTTCCCGTTACGGGAGCCATGCATGGCAGCAGTAAATCCCCTACACACTATTAAAAATAGAATCTTAAATTCACAAGACGAGTATTAAGGTAAAGAGTCAAATTATTTGAAGACGTTAAGCATTGGTATAAATTCATATTCCTTCCCGGATTCCCTACCATAAGAGAACATAAGCCGCAGTATCGTGTGTACAACTTCGTGTTCAGAGAACCAAATTAGTGGACATTTCAGCAGACGGGGACCCTAAATTCATGTATGAATTAAAAGACTTTGCGCCGTAACGTTCGAGAATGTTACCGCCCTCTATGAGAATCGAGCGGATTTGCCGATAGCTCCACCTATCCTACATTCCGAAAGTCTAACCAGATAATCCGAGCGTAAATTCGCAAAAGGGAATTGGCAATAGATAACTAAATTCGTGTAATGAATAATAAATTAGTTCTTTACACCGTGTGAGATAGTAACTAATTCCTATAAAGTCAAATGTTTTACAGAATGCCTCACCGTCCGAGAAGCTAACTCGCCGTATCTAGAGTTCTGCTACGTGTTTAGATAAACACATTAGTGAACGTTTTAGTGACGGGGACGCCAATTGCACTATGAATAAGCAGATCGAGGGTCAAACCGTTCGAGAAAGTTAGCAGCTTCGCTGAGACATTCCGAGAATCCAACCAGGTATTCCGGGAGTAAGTCCGCTGCAGAGTAATGGCAACTGACACCTTAATGCACTATATGAATATTATTGTAGAGAGTCAAACCGACGGAGAACATTACCAGTGCGCATAAACTCATATCTTTTACCGGATACCATACCTTCCGAGAACCAAACCTGCTCTAGCTAGTGTCCTACATATTGTGCACAGAAACATTTCAGCGGACGAACACCACATGTTTGTGTATAAATGTCAACATCGAGAGTCGAAGTGTTCGAGAACGATACCATCTTCTGTGAGAGACGAATGGCTAAGTCAATAGCTTGACGAATGCTGAGATTCGGAGAGTAAAAACAGGTATTCCGTGAGGAAGTCCCCTGAAGCGTTTGGCAAGAGACCCCACAAATCACGGTTTGAATATTACAGTAAAGCATCAATCCGTTTGTGAGTGATTTCGATTGTTATAATGTCAAACTTTTTACCGGAGGCATTTCTTTCGCGGACCCATCCCGCTGTAGGAATTGGCTTGCATATCCTTCACCGGACCAAATTAATAGACATTTTGGCAGACGGACAGCATATTTTCGTGTATGAGTTACAAGGTTGAGGGTCACACAGTTCAAGAACGTTACCACCTCTTTTGAGAGTCGTACGTCTGAGTCAATAGCTTCCCCTATCCTGTAATTTCGAGAGTCATACTATGTACACCGGGAGTTAACCCGCTGAATAATATTGGCAATAAAGACCTTAATTCACGCTATGAATAGTAAAGCAGACCGTTATACCGTTGTAGAGGGTTACACATTGCTATAGGTTCAAACTCTATCCCGAAGGCCTTTCCTTTCGAGATGAAAACTCGCTCCACCGAGAGTATAAAGTCACGTTCAGTGTGACAAATTAGAGTACATTTTTATGACGGGCACCATAACTTCATATATGAATTAGACGATCGCGAATCAAACCGATCGAGAACGTTACCTCCTTCTTTAAGAGTCGGACGGCGAAGTTAACAGCGTCAACTATCCTGTGATTCCGAAAGCTGAACCAGATATTCCGGGAGTAAATCCGCTGAGCAGTATTGGCAACGGTATCTCTAATTCACGAATTGAATATTAATGTAGGGTGTCAAACTGTTTGTGGGCGTTACCAATTGGTATAAAGCTAAGCGTTTCTACTGAATGCATTAGCCTCCGAAGAACTAACCCGTTCGAGAACGTTACCACCACCTGTGAGAGACGGACAGCCATGTCAATATCCTCACATATCCCGAGATTCCGTCAATCAACCCGGGAAATCCCAGAGTAAGTTCGCTGCTGGAAATGCCAGTAGACACCATAATTCACGGTTTCAATAGAAAAGTAGAGCGTCAAACCGTTTGAGAGCTTTGCCAATTGGTATAAAGTCAAACTCTTTACCTATTGCCTTCCCATCGGAGATGCAAACTCTCCGTTTCGAGAGTATAACACCGTGTGTAGAGGTACGAATTAGTATACGTTTACAAACGAGCACCTTAATTTCATGCATGACTGAGAAGGTCGAGTGCCAAACCGTTCGAGGACGTTACAACCTTCTGTGAGCGCCGAACGGCAAAGTTAATAGCTTCACATATCCAGAGATTCCTATAGTCACGGCAGGTACTCCGGGAGCAAATGCCCCGTACATTAATGGAAACAAACACATTAAATCAGGGATTGAATTTTAAGCTGGACGTCAAACCGCTGTGGGACTATACCTATTGGTATAGCGTCAAACTTGTTACAGAAACCTTACCTCCCGCAAGCTATCCCGCCGTATAGGGCGGGAGTATAATTTCGTGCTCAGAGAAAGACATTAGTATACATTTTAGTGATGGGCATCATAATTTCGCGTATGGATCAGAAGATAGAGGGACAAACCGTTCCAGAAAGATACCACCATCAGTGAGAGTCGAACGGCTAAGTCAGCAGCTTCACCTCTCCTATGATTCCGAGAGTCAAACCAGGTATTCCTGGAGTAAATACGTTGTATATTATGGGCATTAAAACCATACTTCCCGGTATAAATATGAGAGTATAGAGTCACACAGTTGTACAGCTTTACCGATCGCTATGGAGTCTAACTTTTCTCCGAAGGCCGTACCTTCCGAGAAGCTAATACGCTGTATCGAGAGTGTAACTTCGTCGCCAGCGAAGCAAAATATTATAAATTTTAGTGCCGGGAAACTAAATTTTATCTATGAATCACAATATCGAGGGACAAACGGTTCGTGAACCTGACATACTTCTTTGGGAGTCGCACAGCTATGCCAATATTTTCACCTATTCACGGATGCCGAGACACAAACCAGGCATTCTAGGAGTACATACGCTGTACAGAATTGGCAATAGACATCTTAGTTCGCTGCATGAGCATTAGAGTAGGGAGTCATAACGGCGGAGAGCATTACCAATAGCTCTAAAGTCATTCTCTTTACAGAATATGTCACCTTCCGAGAACGTATCGTGCTGTAACGAGAGTGTAACTTCGTGATAATAGAATCGAATTAGTATACATTAGAGTGACGGGCAGTTTAGTTTCATGTTTTCATTAGAATATCGAGAGCCAAACCGTTCGTGCACGATACCACCTTCTTTGAGAATCGGATGGCTATGACAATAGCTTCACCTATCCAGTGATTCGGAGAGTCAAACCAGGTATTCCGGGCATAAACCAAATGAACAGTATTGTCAATCGACTCCTTAGTTCACAGTTGGAATATTATGGTACAGCGTCAAACCGTTTGAGAACGTTACCAATTGCCATAAACTCAACAATTTCACCGAAGGCCTCCCCTTTCGCGGACCACTCCCGCTGCATCCGGAATATGACTTCTTGCCCAGAGAAATACATGAGTATATATTTCAGAATCGGTTACCGTTATTTCATGCATCAATTAGAAGATCGAGCGTCAAATCGTTCCAGAACTTGACCACGTTAGCTGAGAGTCGAACGGCTAACATAATACCTTCTGTTGTCCTATCGTTCCTAGAGTTAAACCAGGTATTCGGGGACCAAACCTGCTGAACAGTATTCGCAATAGAAACGTTAATTCACGGTCTGACTATTAATGTAGAGCGTCAAACCGTTCGAGATAGTTACCAACTGGTATAAAGTCAAATGATTTATCAAAAACCTTATCATCCAAGAACCAACATCGAACTAGCGATTGTCTATCTTAGTGTACAACCAAACAGATTTGTTCATATTTTAGCAGAAGGTAAACATCATTGCATGTATGAATAGGGAAATGCGTTCCAGAAATGTACCATCTTTATATGGAACCGAACGGCTAAGTCAGCAGCTTCACCTACCCTGTTATTCTGAGCGTCAAACCAGGTTTTCCAGGAGTAATGCGCTGAACAGTATTGGCAATACACACGTTAATTCACGGTACGAAATTAAAGTAGAGAGTCAGTCCGTAAGACAGCATTCCCGATTAGTATAAATTCATTAATCTTACCCAACACCTCTCCTTGAGAGAACCCGCGACTGTCTTTCCTAGTTTTTAGAGGATGCATAGAGTAGACATTTTAGCAGGCGGACATCTTATTTTCATGTACGAATAGGAGGACGGGGTGTCAAACCGCTTGAGAAAATTACCACCTTCTTTGAAAGTCACACAGCTATGCCAATAGATTCGCCTATCATGCGATTCCTAGAGCTAAACAAGGTATTCCTGGCGCAAATCGCCCGAATAGTATTGGCAATAGAGACCTTAATACACGCCACGGGTATTAAAGTAGGGAGGCAAGTCGTCGGAGAACATTACCAATTGCTATAATGTCATTCTTTTAGCCGAATACATTACCTTCCGAGGACATAATCCGCTGGACGAAGTGCTAGCCTAGTGTTCAGGGATGCAAATTAGAAGATATTTCAACAGACGGACACGTAATTTTCATGCATGAATTTCAAGATTGAGAGTCAAACGTCTCGGAACGGGTAGACCACTTTGGCTGTCGCTAAGTCAATAGCTTCACCTCGCCAGTGATTCCGTGAGTCAAGCTAGGTATTCCGGCAGTAAGTCCGCTGAACAGTATTTGCAATAGGCACCCCAATTTACGGTATAAAGATTAAAGTACAGTTTCAAGCCGTCGTAGATCCGTACCTGTTTATATAGTGTCAAACTTTTTACCGAAGGCATTACCTTCTGAGAACGTATCCCGCTGTGCCGAGAGTATAACGTCGTGGGCAGAGAAGCAAAATAGTCTTAATTTTAGTGACGAGTAACTCAATTTCAAATATGACTTAGTAGATCGAGTGCCAAACCTCTCGAGAACGTTATTATCTTCTGTGAGAGTCGAACCACCAAGACAATAGCTTCACCTATCCTATGATTCCGATAGTCAAACCCGGTATTCCGGGAGCACATCGACTGGACAATATTGGCAATAGGCTGCTTATTTCTCGGTACGAATATAGAGATAGAGCGTCAGACGGTTATAGAGCTGCATCTTTTAGTTTAGAATCAAACATTTTACTGAATGCCATACCTTCCGAGTAGCCCAACCCGCTGAAGCAAGTGTCTTGCTCAGTGTTCAAAGTAGCAAGTTAGTAACATTTACTCCGGGAATACATGGCTTGCCTCTTAGAATATTGGAATACGGCAAGCTATGAACTTAGCCATTCGTCTCTCAAAGAAGGTGGTATCGTTCTCGAACGGTTTGATCCTCGATCTTATAAATAATACATGAAATTATGGAGCGCATCATTAAAACGTATACTAATATGTTTCTCTGAACACAAATTTATACTCTTGATACGGAGGTTTACATTCTCGGCAGGTATGGCTTTCGGTAAAAGGTTTATCTATATACAAGTGGGTAACGCTCTAAAACGGTATGTCGGTCTGCTTTAATATTGACTACGAGAATTAAGGAGTCTATTGCCAATACGGTATGGGGCACTTACTCCCAGGGTGCCTATTTTGTCACTCGGGATCCTAGAATACGTGAAGCTATTAGCTTAGACTTTCGAATCCGAAGGAATGTGGTAACGCTCTAGAGTAGTTTGACTCTCGATTTTGCTATTCAGACACGAAAATAAGGTCTCCGTCAGCTATAATGACTACTATTTTGATTCCGTGAGCACTAAGCAAAACACTGGCTAGTTCGGTATTCGTTCTAGGTCGATAAGCTATTCGATAAAAGGTTTGACTTTTTACCAGTTGGTAACGTACACGAACGTTTTGACGCTCAACTTTAATATCCATACAATGAATTAGTGTGCCTATTGCCAATACTTTTCAACGGATATTCTACCCGAATACCTTGTTTGACTCTCGTAATTACGGGATAGGTGAAGCTACTGATTTAGACGTCCGTCTCCCAGGACAGTGGCAACGTTCTCGAACGTTTTGACCCCAATCTTCAAATTCATACATGATGTTAAATTGCCCGTCACTGAAATGAATACTAACTTCACTCTCTAAACACGAACTTATTCTTTCGATGAAGCCGGTGAGGTTCGCGGAAGGTTAGGTCTTCGGAATAAAAAATTGGCTTTGTAGCAATTGGGAAAGTTCTCAAGCGGTTAGCCAGTCTGCATTAATATTCAATCCGTGAATTGGTCTATCTATTGACAAAACAGTTTCGCGCATTTTAACCCGGCATACCTGGTTTATGTTTCGGAATCACATGATTGGCGTAGGTATTGGCATAGCCGTTCGACCCTCGAACAAGATAGTACAGTTCTCGAACAGCTTTACTCTTGATTCTTATATTTATTCATGAAACTGTGGTGTACGTCAGCTAATATGTGGACAAATATGTTCCCGAGAACAATAAGCGAAACAATCGATACAGCGTGTTGGGTTCTCGGAAGGTAAGGTATTCGGCAAAAGAAATGACGTTATACCAACTGCTAATGTTCTCAAACCGTTTGACGCTCCGCTCTAATGCATCAACTGAAATGAACACTAATTTCATTCTCTGAATACGAACTCATTTTCTCGATGAAGCCAGTGATGTTCGCGGAATGTAAGGCCTTCGGTAAAACTATTGACTTTATACCAATTGGTTACCCTCTCAAACGGTTTGACTCTCTAGATTAATATTCAAACCGTGCACTATGGTGTTCATTGCCAAAACCCATCAGCGGACTTACTACCGGAATACCTGGCTTGAGTCTCGGAATCGCAGGATAGGTGGTGGTATTGACGTAGCAGTTAGTCTCTCTCAGCGGGTGCATCGTCCTCGAGCGGATTGATCTTCGATCTACTAATTCAGACACGAAGTTAAGGTGCCCGTCACTGAAATGAAGACTTATTTCTTGTCCAGAAGACGAAGTTATGCTCTCGATGATACCGGTGAGATTCGTGGAAGATAACGCCTCCGATAAACGTTTTACTTCATACCAATTAGTAACGTTCTTATACAGAATGACGCTCTGCATTAATCTTCAAACCGTGAATTTAAGTGTCTATTGCCACTACTGTTCAGCTGTTTTACGCCTGGAATACCTGGTTTGACTCTCGGAATTAAAGCATGGATGAAGTTATCGACTTAGCAGTTCGTCTTTCACAGAATGTAGGAACGTCTATGAAAGGTTTGACCATCGATGTTGATATTTGTACACAAACATTTGGCGTTCGTCTGCTAACTGATCTGCGAAGTTGTTTCCGTGCACATTACGCAGGACACTCGCTACAGCGTGTTAGGTTTTCTGAAGGTATGGTATTCGGTAGAAGGAATGACCTTATGCGCATTGGTAATGTTCTCCGCGGTTTTACTCTCTACATTAATATTCATGTTGCGAATTAATGTTTCTATCGCAAATTCTGCTCTGCGGATTTACTCCTGGAATACCAGGCTTGCCGCTTTAAATCTCAACAATGGGTGATGCTGTTGACTCAGCGTTTCGACTCTAAAAGGATGTGGTAACGATCTCGAATGACTGGACATATGATCTTCCAATTCGTACATTAAAATAAGGTGCCCCGCACTGAAATTGATACATATTTCTTTCTCTGAACAGGAAATTACGCTCTCGATGTTACGGGTGCGGCTCGCGAAAGGTAAGATCTTCGGTAAGACTTTTGACTTTTGTACCAATTGGTTGCGTTCCCAAACGGTGAGACGCTGTATTTTAGTCTCCAAACCGAGAACTAAGGTGTCCATTGCCAATGCTGTTCAGCGGATTTGCTCCCGGAATACCTGGCTTGACTTTCGCAATCACAGCATAGGTCAAGCTATTGACATACCTGTGCGACTCACAAGTAAGGTGGTAACATTCTCGAACCGATAGACACTGGATCTTCTAATTCATGCATGAAATGAAGGTGCTCTTTACTGAAAGAGCAATATTGCCAATACTGTCCAGTGGATTTTCCCCAGAAATACCTGGTTTGATTTTCGGTATCACAGGATATGTGAATCTATTAACTTAGCCATTCGTCTCTGACAGAAGGTGGCAATTCTATTAATTAATCCTCTAGTTTATACATGAAATTACGGTGCTCGTCACTAACATTGTATAACATTTCGTACCTCTAAACACGGTGTTATAGTCTGGATGCAGCTGGTCAGGTTTCCGGAGGGTAGGGAATTCTGTAAGAAGTTTAATCCTACACGAATACGTAATGTTGTACATCCGCTTGACGGCCTGCTTTATCACTATTCTACCAGGACCGGTCAAATGACCGTTTTAAAATTTTCAATTGGAATTTCTTACGTTCAAAGTAAGTGAATCGCCTTTAAACTTTACGATCTTTCCACATATATATGTGCGATACATATTTCAATATGCACTTATTTTTTTATTGTTTATTTTCTGAGAAATATTTGTAGTCTGTCTAACGTACCACGACCGGTCATTTGATCGGCAGTATAATTTTTGTATTTTTGTAATTGTTTCTCTCTAAGACTCAATGTACAAACGAAAGGTAATGCAGTTGTATCACGATTTTATCCGAGAAATGCCATCCAGAAAATGGATTGCGGCACTTTCAAGTGTTTACAATTGTCGCTCGACTATAAGGTTAGCGTTATTTATTTGCTTGATTGATATCTGATACGGTGCAGATCCTTGAATGCTCTGCCGCCATCTTCTCTACTTTGGCGTAAAATAAATAAACTTATAACTGAAGGAAATGTACAGACGTCTTCTCACGAATTCAAATCAGCATAGTCTTGCGACACGAACAGGGTGCATCCAAACGTGAAAGTCACAGAGAGCATACTTGGCAGTCTCTTATTATTATTTTGTTATATTTTATATCGTATTACGTGTTATACGTGCAATTTTCTAAGCAGTGAACAAGGCTAATAATACGCCGCAGTAAATTTCAGATTCTACCTTTTATTCATTTTTCTATCAACTTTGATATACATTTTCATATTTTAGTTTTTATTTTCTCCGTTAAATATTTGCCCCAAAATATCAAGACGTTTGTGGAGTGCAAATGTATTATTAGAGGGAATAAATGATATCGATGCAGAATGTTCTGAAAATGATCAGGAAAATCTGGATATGGAAAATGACAGTACGGAAAATTATGATCCATTTGAAATCGACTCGAAGACGGATGAGGACGAAGGGAATATTTCGAACGTGTATGTAGTCGACGAAAGAGAAGGTGATTTTTAGTTAGATTCGGTAGTGAGAATGAGGAAGAGGCAAGCAAAATTGCGGTGGTCGGAGCAGTTGGTAGAAAGTAGAAATAGGGTCTAATCCTGGAAACGCACCTGGTCATATTTTTAGGGAAACATCAGGCCCGACTAGGTACAGTGAACGTAATTAAGGCGAAGTAAGGACGGCATTTTCTGTAATAATTTATAAGAATATAATCGAACATATAAGAAAGTGCACAGGGGCAGAGGCATTTGGAGTGTTGGGATATAAATGGGAACTATCTACTGCAATGTTATATGCATTTTTTGCAATTATGTATGCACGCGGCGCGTGCATGGGGCTAAGAATATAGATATAGCAGTTCTGTGGAATAGAAAGTGGGGCCCCCTTTTTTTCTAAAATACTATGAGTAGACATGACTTTACGGAGATTATGAAATTTATTCGATTTGACGACAAAAATCAACGAAGCCAACGATTATAAACCGATAAATTCGCTATGATTTCCGAAGTTCGGTACAAGTTTAATGACAACAGTCAAAATTGTTATAAACCAGGTCCATATATTACTATTGACGAACAAATGTTTCCAACGAAAGCCGTGTGTAGATTCACTCAATACATACCCAATTAACCGGACAAATTTTGTCTAAAATTTTGGTTAGTATCCGATGTACGTAGCAAATGTATAATAAACGGCTTTCCATATTTGGGAACAGATGAAAATAGGGAACCCTCAATTCCTCTTGGAGAGTTTATCACTATGAAATTAGCAGAACCGTATGTAGGATATGGAAAGATTATAACCACAGACAGCTATTTTACAAGCCAACCTTTAGCAACAAGACTTTTAGTATAAAAAACTACGATTGTTGCGACAATTAGAGCGAATAGAAAAGAGCTACCAGGACTGGCAAAACTGAAAAACGACGACATGGCACTTTTCTTAATCAAACTCTATCGCTGAAATAATTGTATGTTGACCATTTACAAAGCCAAAGCAAGAAAGAAGGATCAAATTCTAAGTTCAATGCACAACTCCGTACAAATTGAAGAATATGACACCCGAACACTGGAGGCAATTCAGTTGTGTAATTGCACCAAATTTGGCGTAGATGTGACCGGTCAAATGGCCAGAAATTATTCGGTAAAATCTAAATCTCGTATATGGCCTTTGCAAGTAGTTTTTAATATCTTGGATTCAGCCGGGATAAATGCATGTGTGCTGTATAAAGAAACTACGGGAGGAGAAATTACAAGACAGGAATTTCTATTCCAATTGGCTGAAGAACTTTCCAATAAGAGCTCGGCAATGAAAATCAACCAAAACCCATCGCAAGTACAAATACAGGTTCCCGTAAACGGAAAATATGTCAGATAAGGTATTGTAAATATAATAAGGCGTACAAAATCTGTCTAAAATGTAAAAAAGCTATTGGAATAGACGTTCGCCTCACACAGAAGGTGGTATAGTTCTCGGATTGTTTCACCTACAATCTTCAAACTCATGCATGAATTTACGGTGCCCGTTATTAGAATGTAATGCAATTTCTTGCACTAAGCACGATGATATACTCTCGGTGAAATGGGACATGTCCTCGGAATGTAAGTCATGCAGTAAATAGTATTATACTGATTGGTAAAGTTCTCAAACGGTTTGTCTCTCTACTATAATATTCATGCCATGAATTAGTATTTCTATTGCCAATCCTGTTCAGCGCTTTTACTCCTGGAGTCCCAGGCATAACTCTCGGAATCACATCTAAAGGTGAAGCTGTTGACTCAGCCGATCGAATCCAAAAGAATGTTGTAAATATATCAAACGTTCTGACACTCGATCTTCTAATTCATATTTGAAAATAATGTGTGCTACTGATACAATGTCTACTGATTTGTTTCCGTGAGCACAAGGCATGACACTCGCTACAGCTGGTTTGAATCCAGAAAGGTAATGTTATCGACAAAAGGAATGACTCTGCACCAATTGACAATGTTTTCCGACGGATGGACCTTCTACTTTAATATTCATAGCGTGTAATAAGGTGTTTATCGCCAAAACTGTTCAGCGTACTAATACCCGGAATACCAGCCTTCACACTCGGAATCACAGGATGGGTGAAGATGCTTCCTCAGACGTTCGACTCTCAAAGAAGGTGGACACGTCTTCGATCCGTTTGACAACCGATCATCTAATTCGTAAATGAAATTACGGTTCCCGTCACTAAAATGTATACTAACATCTTTCCCTGAACACGAAGTAATACGCACGATGTTCTCGGAAGGTAATATATGCAATGAGGTGCATGACGTTATACCAATTGGTAACGTTCCCAAACGGTTTGCCTCTGTACTTTAATATTCATTCGGTGAATTAAGGTGTCCATTGCCAATAGTGTACAGCTGATTGACACCCGGAGAACCTGGTTTTACATTGTCTTATCTGTTCGACTCTCAAAGAAGGTGGGATCGTTCTCGAAGTGTTTGACTCTTGATTATTCTGTACATACATGAAAATAATGTGTGCTTCTGCTATAGAGTCCACTAATTTGTTTCCGCGAGCACTAAGCATGACACTCGCTACAGCGGGTTAGGATCCTGGAAGTTAGGGTATCCGGTAAAAAGATTGACTTTATCCCATTTGGTTATGTTCTCCAACGGTTTGACTCATTAATTTAATATTCATACCGTGAATTAAGAAGTCTAATGTCAATACTGCTCAGCGGAATTATTCGTGAGATAACAGATTTGACTCTCGGAATCACAAGAAATGTGAACGTATTGACCCAGCCGTTCGACTCACAAACGTGGTGGTAACGTTTTCGGACGGTTGGACACTTGATTCTTCTACTCCTACGTAAAAATATGGTGTACGTCTGCTAGGGTGCCTAGTACTTGGTTCCTGTGATCGTGAAACCAAACAATCGCTACGGCGGCTTCATTTCTCGGAATGTAAGGTATAGGTTAATAAGAATGACATTAGAGCAACTGGTAATATATTCACAGCGGTTCTCGGAACAGGATAGGTGATGACATTGACGTAGCCGTTCTAATCAAATTCGTAACGTTCTACGACGGCTTAACTTGGGATATTAATATTTTTACCGTTGAATAGTGTGTATGATTCCAATACTGCACAGCAGATTGACTTCCGGAATAACTGGTTTGACTCTCAGAATCACAGGATACGTGATGCTATTGGCTTAGCTGTGCGACTCTCAAAGACGGTGATAACGTTCTCGGTTAGTTTGGCCCAAGATGTTATAATTCAAACATCAAGTTATGGAGCACGTAACTATAACCATTACCAATTTTCTTCTCTGGACACAAAGTAATACTCTCGATACAGCGTGTTAGCTTCTCGGAAGGGACGACCGTCGGTAAAATGATTGACTCTATTCTATTACGCAACATTCATCAACGGTTTGACTCAGTACTTTGATATTCATACCCGCAATTACGGTGCCTATAACCAATGCCCTTCAGCGGATATAATCCCGGTATAGCTGGTATGACTCTCGGAATCACCGGTTTGGTGGAGCTATTGAATTATCCGTTCTATCCTCAAATAAGGTGGCAACGTTTTGGAACGGTTTTGACACTCGATCTTCTCTTTTATTCATGAAATTAAGGTACCCGGAACTAAAAGGCAAACTAATTTGCTGCTCCGAACACGAAATTTTGCTCCCGATCCAGCGGGGGTAGCTTCTCGGATAGTTAGGTATTCAGTAAGTAGAATGACTTTATACCAATTGGTAACGTTCTCCGACGGATTGACGACCTGCTTTAATATTGAAGCCGTGAAATAAGGTGTCTATTGCGAATACTGTACTGCACATTTACCCCCGTACTATGATTCTGAAAGTCAAACCAGGTACTCCAGAGGTATATCCGTATAATAGTATTGGTTTTTGCACCATACCTCCGGGTATAAATAAAGGGCAGAGTCAAACTGTTGTAGAACATTACGAATTGGCATAGAGTGAAACTGTTTACCGACGACCTTACCTTCCGAGAAGCCCTGTAGTGAATGGCTAGTATAGTGGTCATCGGAAAAAATTAGTAGTCATTTTGGCACACGGACACCATAATTTCTTGTATCATTAGGACGATCGAGAAACAAACGGTGCGAAAACGTTACCACATTCTTCGAGACTCCAATTGCATGGGTATTAAAGTAGGGAGTGAAATCGTCCGAGAATGATACGTATTGTTTAGAGTCAAATTCTTAACGAAAGCGTTATCTTTCGTGAAGCTAACCCGCTGTATCGAGAGTATAATTTCGTGATCAGGAAGCAAATTCATGTACACCTTACTGAGGAGCACCTTCGTTCTTGCACGATTTAGAAGATCGGGTGTCAAACCGCATGAGAACGTTGCAATATTATGTGAGAGACGAACGGCTATGTCAATAGCTTCACATACCTTGTGGATCCCAAGATTAAACCAGATATTCCGGTAGTAAATGCGCTGTACAGTCTGGGCCAGAGACACCACAATTCACGGTGTGAATATTAAAGCTGGCCGTCATGCCGTTGTCGAACATTACCTATACGTGTGGGGTCAAAATCCATTCACAATGGTCTACCCTCCGAAAAAGTAATCCACTGTACCGGAGTATAACACCGTGCTCAGAGGTACGGACTAGTGCACATTTACTGATGAGCACCATAATTTCGTGCCTGAATTGGAAGTTCGACGCTCAAACCGCTCGACAACGTTGCCACCTTCTGAGAGACGTGCGTCTAAGGCAATAGCTTCCCCCATCCTGTGATTCGGGAGGCAAACCAGGTGTTCCGGAAGTAAATCCGCTGAACAGTATGGTAAATAGACGTTTATCTCACCGTTCGAATAATAAAAGCAGGCCGCCAAGCCGTTGTAGAGCTGTATCGAGAGATTAACACCGTGTTCAGAGGTACGAACGAGTATATATTTTAGTGACGAGAACCTTTATTTCATGTAAGAATTAGAAAATCGAGGGCTAAACCGATCGAGAACGTTGCAAACTTCTGCGAGAGTCGAACCGCTAAGTCAATAGTTTCACGTATCCTGCGATTTCAAGAGTCAAGCCATGTATTCCGGTAGTAAGTCCGCTGTACAGCATTGGCAATTAGTACCCTAATTCGCGGAGTGATTATTAAGATAGAGCATCACACCGCGTGAGACAGTTAATAATTGCCATAAAGTCAAATGTTTCACCGAATGCTCTACTGTCGGAGTAGCGAACCAGCAGTATCGAGAGAATAGCTACGTGTTTAGGGAAACACATGAGTATACATATTAGTGTCGAACATATTAATTTGATACATGAAATAGAAGGTCGAGTGCCAAACGGTCCGAGAACGTTAACACCTCTTTTGAGAGTCGCCTGGCTAAGGCCATAGCTTCACCGATCCTGTTATCCCGATAGTCAAACTAGGTATTCCGGGGGTAAGTCCGCTGAACTGTATACGCAGTAGTATTGGCAATGTGCAGACTCAAACTGTTGTAGAAGGTTACATATTCGTAGAGAGTCTCACTCCGGAACGTTGCCACCTTCTGAGAGAGACGAACTGCTAAGTCAATAGCTTCACTTATCATGCGGTCCCGAGAGTCAAACAGGTACCCCGGGAGGGAATCCGCTGAACAGTGTTGGCAGTAGGCACCGAAATTCACGATTTGAATATTAAAGTAGAGAGGCAAACCCTTTAAGTGCGTTACCAATTGGAATAATGTCGAACGTTTTACCACGGCTTAACCTTCCAAGAACCTATCCCGATGTAGCGAATGTCATGCTTAGTGCTCACGGAAACATATTAGTAGACATTTTAGCAGACGGAAACCTTACCTTTATGTTTGAACAAATAATCGAGAGTCAAACACTTCGAGAACGATCCTCCTTCTTACGTGAGAAGCGGCTGAGTCAATAGCTTCACCTATTATGTCGGTAGTCAAACCAGATATTGTGCGTGTCAATCCGATGAACAGTTTTGCAATAGGCACCATATCTCGCGGTATGAAGGATAATGTACATAGATTATCCGTTGGAGAATATCAGCAATTTCAATAAGGTCTTCCTTCTTACCAATTGCCTTACCTTCCGAGATCCTAACCCGCTGCGCAGAATGTGGAGCACAGAGTTCACGGATGCAGATTAGTAGACGTTTTAGCGGACGGAAGCCCTACATTCACATTCGAATGGAAAAATCGAGAGCCAAACCGTTCGACAACATTCCCACCTTCTCTGTGAACCGAATGGCGAAGTCAATAGCTTCACCATTCCTGTGAATCCGACAGTTAAACCAGGTATTTCGGGTGTAAGTCCGCTGAAGAGTTATGGCAATAGACGCCTTAATTCATTGTTTGGAAATTACAGTAAAGCGTGAAACCGTTTGAGAGCGTTACCAATTGGTATAATATAAAACGTTTTACCCAAGGCCTTACCTTCCGCGAACCTTCATAGAGAGTATAAGTTCGTGTTCACAGCAAAAAATTAGTATTCATTTCTGCGGCGAACACCTTATGTTCATGTATGAATTAAATGATCGACTTTCAAACCATTCGAGATCATTACCACCTTTGTTGCGACTCGAACGGCTAAGTCACTTGCTTCTCCTATCATGTGATTCCGAAAGTCAAAGAAGAATTCCGGAAGTATAGCCGCTATACCGTATTGGCATCGTACAACCTATTTCATGGTATAATTATTAATGTCCAGAGTCAAAGCTTTGTAGGAGGTTACGTATTGATATAGATTCAAACATCATAGAAAAGCCATAACTTCTGAGAAGCATACCCGCTGTATCAAGAATATATCTTCGTCTGCAGAGGTCAAATTAGTATACATTTTAGTGACGGTCACCTTCAATTCTTGTATGAATTAGAAGGTCGAGTGTCAAACCGTTGGGGAACCATACCACCTTCTTTGAGCGCCGAACAGCTAAGTCAATAGCTTGGTCAATCCTATGTGTGCAAGAGGTAAACAGTTATTCCGGGAATAAATGCACGGTGCAGTACTGGCATTAGACAACTCAATTCTCGGTTTGTATTTAAAGTAGCGAGTTAAAAATTTTGAGAACGTTACCAATTGATATATAGTCCAAAGCCTTACTGATGGCCTTTTCCACCGAAAGCCTATCCCGCTGTATTGAGAGTATAACATCGTATTCCGGGAAACAAATTAATTTACAATTTAGTGACGGTCACCTTAATTTCATGTATTAATTAGAAGATTTAGAACCGTTCGTGATCCTTACCACCATAGCTGAGAATCGAAGGCCTCAGTTATGAGCTTCACCATTCCGAGTGTCAAACCAGGTACTCCGGGAGAAAGTCCGCTGAAGAGTTCTGGCAATAGACACTTTAATTCGCGGTTTGAATTATTACGGTAGAGCGTAAAACGGTTTGACAGCATACCAATTTGTATAAGGTCAAACGATGTACCGAAGGCCGTAGCGTCCGCGAACCCTACCTGCCGCATTCAGAGAATAAGTCTGTGACCAGAGTAGACAATTAGTATTCATTTCAGTCACGGGCACGTTAACTTCATGTACGAATTAAATTTTCGGTAGTCAAACCTCTCGAGAACGTTATCACCTTGTTTGAGAGTCGAACGGCTGAGTCAATAGATTCAGCTACACTGTGATTCGGTAGAGTCAAATCTGGTATTCCAGGAGGAAATGCGCTGAACAGTATTGACAATAGATACCTTAATTAACGGTGTAAATATTAAAGTAGGTCGTACAATCCATTTGAGAACGTTACCAATTTGCATAACGGCATACTAGTTACCTGATACCTTACCATCAGAGAACATAATCCGTTGTATCGAGGGTATAACTCGTGTTTAGCGAAAAAAATTATTAGACACTTTAGTGACGAACACCTTAATGTCATGTAAGAATTAGAAGATCGATGGCCAAACCGTTCGAGAACGTCACCACTATCATTGTCGGTCGGACGTCTAAGTCAGTAGCTTCATCTGTCCTTTGATTCCGAGAGTAATGTCAGGTATTCCTGGAATAATCGGCTGAACAGTATTGGCAATAGACAGCTTATTTCACGATATGAACATTAATACAGCGCATCAAACCGTTGTAGAGCATTACATATTCGTATAAGGTCAAACGGTTTACCGAAGAATTAACCTTCCGTGAAGCTAACCCTCTGTATCTAGCGTATAACTTTGTGTTCAGAGAAGCAAGTTCGTATACATTATCGTTAAGGCTACATTATTATGATGTGTGAGTTCGATGATCCACGGAAAAGCGGTTCGAGAATGTGACCACCTTCCTTGAGATTGGAACAGCTAACAGAATAGCTTCTTTGAGAGTCGAACGGACAAGTCAGTAGCTTCAGCCATCTTGTGCCTCCGAGAGTGACACCGTGTATTCCAGCAGTAAGTACGATCAACAGTTATGGAAATATACACCTTAATTCACGCTATGAATATTAAAGTAGTGAGTCAAACCGCGGAAGTACGTAACATATTCGTCTGGAGTCAAACTCTTTCCCGAAAGCCTAACCACCAGAGATGCTAACCTGCTGCATCGAGCATATAACACCGTGTTAAGTGAAACAAATTACACAAAATTCTAACGGCGGGCACCATAACATCATGCATGAACAAGAAGGTCGAGCGTCAAACCGTTAGAGAACGATATCAACTTCCCTGAATGTCACACTTCTAAGTCAATAGCTACACCTATCCCTTGATTCCGAGAGGTAATTCGGGTATTCCTGGAGTAAATGCGCTGAACGGTATAGGTTTTACGGTTGGTCTCGAACGGTTTGACGCGTTTCTTTTCTATTCAAACCGTGAATTAGAGTGTCTATTGACTGTACTGTTCAGCGGATTTACTCCAGGAATACCTGGATTGACTATCCGAATCCCTGGACTGGTGAAGCTATTGAGTTAGCCGTTCGAATCTCAAAGATGCCGGTAACTTTCTCGAATGGCTTGACGCCCCATTTTCTAATTCGTACATGAAGTTAACGTTCCCGGCACTGAAACGAATACTAATTTCTGTCTGTGTACACGAACTTATACTCTCGATGTAGCCGGTGAGGCTCACACAAGGTAAGGCCTTCTGTTAAACGTTCGAACTTATACGAATTTGTAATGCTCTCAAAGGGTTTGACGCTGCACTGTAATATTCAAACCGCGAATTACGGCGTCTATTGCGAAAACTCTTCAGCGGACTTTCTCTCGGTTTTGCCGTGTTGACTCTCGTAATCACAGGACAGGTGTAGCAATTGTCTTAGCTGTTCGACTCTCACAGAACGTGGCATCGTTCTAGAACGGGTTGACACTCGATCGTCCAATTCATGCGTGAAGTTAAGGTACTAGTCAGTACACTATATACAAGTCCGTTCTTCGGAACACGGTGTTATACTGTGGATACAGCTTGTCAGCTTTTAGGTGGGTATGGCACTCTGTAAGAAGTTTAACCCCACACGAATAGGTAATGATCTACAACGTCTCGACGGCCAGCTTTAATGTTCATACCGTGTATTCTGCTGTCTATTGCCAATACATTAAGGAGAATTTACTCCCAGAATATCTGGCTTGACACTCGGAATCAAAGGATATGGAAGATATTGACCTAGCCCTTGGTCTCAAAAAGAGAATGGTAACGTCCTAGAACGGTTTGCCCCTCGACCTTCCAATTCATGCA
This sequence comes from Lasioglossum baleicum, assembly GCF_051020765.1. Classification (NCBI taxonomy): domain Eukaryota; kingdom Metazoa; phylum Arthropoda; class Insecta; order Hymenoptera; family Halictidae; genus Lasioglossum; species Lasioglossum baleicum. Next base: position 12,420 of record NW_027470686.1, on the reverse strand, counting down.
TGAAGTGAAAGTGCCCGCAACTTAAATGTATACTAATATGTGTCTTTGGTTACGAAGTTATATTCTTGATACGGCGGGTTAGGTTCTCGGAGGGTAAGGTCTTCGGTAAAACTTTTGATATTATCCTAATTGTTAACGTTCTACAAAGGTTAGACTCTGTAGTTTATTATTCAAACCGTGAATAAAGATGTCGACCGCCTATAGTGTACACTGGCTTGACTCCCGGAACACCTGGTTTGACTACCGCAATCACAGGGTAGGTGAAGCTATTGACATAGCTGTACGATTTTCTACGAAGGTGGTAACCATCTGGAACGGTTTGACATCCGATCGTCTAATTCATACATGAAATTAATCTGCTCGTCAGTATAGTGTATACCAATGTCTTTCTCTGAACACGAAGTTATACTCTCGATACTCGAACTTCTCGGGGGGGTATGGCTTTCGGTAAATGGTTTGTATCTTCAACAGTGGCTACCCATATTCATTGGGTTTGAGGTTCTGCTTTAGTATCCATACCGTGAATTAAGGCGACTATTGCCAATTGTGCACAGCGGATTGACTCTCGGAATACCTGGTATTACTATCGGAATAATAGAATACGTGAAGTTACTAACATAGCCGTTCGACTCTTGAAGAAGGTGGGAACGTTCTCGAATGGTATGACTCTCGACTTTTCTATTGACACATGAAAATGAGGTGACGGTCACTGAAGTGTCCACTAATTTGTATCTATGATCACGAAGTTGTGCTCTCGATACGGAGGGTTATATTCCCGGAAAGTAAGGACTTCGGTAAAAAGAGTGACTCAATACGAATTGATAATGATCGCCGACAGTATGACACCCTACATTAATATTTATGCAGTGAATTATGGTGCCAATTGCCTATATAATTCAGCGGATATACTACAGTAATGACTTGTTTAACTCTCGGAATCACAGGACGGGTGAGAAGCTATTGCCACAACTATGCGACTATCAAAGAAGGTGGTAACGTTTTCGAACGGTGTATCATTCGATCTTCTTATTCGTTGCATCAAGCTAAGGTTTCTGTCACTAAAAAGTATACTAATGCCATTCTCTGTACACAACGTATTACCATTTATACGGCGGTATGGGCTTTCTGAGGGTATGGACATCAGTAAAACGATTGGCTTTATACTAATTGGTATCGTTCTCAGACGACTTGACACTCCACTGACATTCATAGTGGGAATTAATGTGACTATCACCAATACTGTTCAGCGTATTTACTCCATGAATATCTGGTCTGAGCTCAGAATCACAGGGAAGGTGAAGCTATTGACTGTGCAGTTCGAATCTCAAAAAGGGGGGTAATGTTCTCGAACTGTTTGCCCTCGATCTTTTAATATATGCATGAAATTAAGATGGTCGTCACTAAAATGTATACGGATGTGTTTCTCTGATCACGAAGATGTACTTTCGTACGGCGGGTTGTGCTCGCGGACGGTAACGCTTTCTGAAAAATGTTGGAATCTACACCAATGGGTAATTGTCCACAACGGGTTGACGGCCTGCTTTAATATTCATACCGTGAATTCAGGTGCCCATTGACAATACGCTTCAGCGGATTTACTCCCAGGTGACCCGGCTTGACTTTCGGAACCACAGGATAGGTCATGTTATTGACGTAGCTGTGCGACTCTCAACGAAGGTGGTTGCGATCTCGACTAATTTGTTTTGCTGAACCCGAAGTTATACATACGATACGGCAGGTTATGTTCTCGGAAGAGGAAAGTATCCGGAATGGCGAATGATATTGTACCAATTGGTTACGATCTCAAACAGCTTGAAACAATACTTTGATGTTCAAACTGTGCAATAAGGTATCCAATGCCAATAGTGTTCAACGGATGTACTTCTGAGATACCTGTTATTCCTTTCGGAATCGCAGGATAGGTGAGGCTGTTGCCATACATGTGCGATTCAAAATGAAGGTGGTAACTTTCTCGAAGGGTTTGGCAATCCATATTCTATTTCTTTCATGATTTTAACGTGGCGTCACTAAAAATGTACTTTAATGTGTTTCTCCCAACACGAAGTTATATTCTCGACAGGGCGGGTTAGCTTCTCGCACGTTATGGCTTTCTCGAAATCGTTTGACTTTTATAGCAATTCGTAACGTTCCCACACGGTGGACGCTCTATTTTGATACTCAAATCGTGAATTGTGGTGTCTATTCCAAATATTGTTCAGCGAAGAGTTTGTATCGCGACCTACTCATCCGTACATGAAATTAGGGTGCCCGTCTCTAAAATGAGGTACTAATTTGTTTCGCTGCACACGAAGTTATGCACTTGATACAGCGTTCTTGGGTCCCTGAATGTCAGGCCTTCGATAAATGTTTGAAAACTATACCAGTAAACTAGCTTTCTACAGCGGTTTCACTGGATACGTTTAATATTTATATCGTGAACTAGGATGTCAGTTGCCAATACTGTTGTGCGGATTTAATCCCGGAATACCTGGTTTTGCTCTTCGTAACACAGGATAGGTAAAGCTCTGGACGTAGCTGTGCAATTCACAGGAGGTGCTTACGTTCTCGAGCGGTTTGACTTTCCATTCTGCTACTCATACAGGAAAAACAATGTGTCCCCTCTGACAAAATATCTACTATAATGTTTCCATGAATACTAAGCAAGACAACCTAATGCGTGTTTAGGTTCTCGGAGGGTAGGGTATCCGGTAAAAAGATTAACTGCATACTAATAGGTAACGATCTACAACGGTTTTGAAGCTGTACTTTAATATTTGTTCCGTGAATTAGGGTGTCTAATGATCTCTAATGCCGATTATTCCCGGAATGTTTGGTTTGACTGTCGGAATCAAGGGGTAGGTGAAAGCTTACTGGTTAAGATATGCGACTCTCAAAGAAGGTGGTAACGCTCTTGCACGGTTTGACCTGGATATTCCTGTACATGCATGAAAATAATGTGTCCGTCTGCTAAAATGTCTAATATTTTGAAAACGTGAAAAACTAAGGAACACAGTCGCTGCTGTGGTTTGGGATCTCGGAAGGTAAGGTATCGGTTCAAAAGGATGACTTAATACCAATTGGTAATGATCCACGACGGTTGAACTCACTATTTTTCATATTCATGCCGTGAATTATGGTGCCAATTGCCCATACCCTTTAGCTGATTTCCTCCCGGACTACCTGAATTTGACTCTCAGAATCACAGGATAGGTGATGCTATTGACTAAGCTCTGTGCGACACACAAGAAAGATGGTAACGTTCTTCTCGGTTTTGAATCTGGATCATCATTTTCATACATAAAATTCAGGTTTCCCGCACTAAAATTTGTACTAATTTGTATCCTCTGAACATGAAGTTACACTCGCGATACTGCGAACATCGTTTCGCGGGATGTAACGTCCTTCGGTAAAACGGTTTACTGTATACCAACTGGAAACAATACTCGAACGGATTGTCTGAACCTTGATATTCATACAGTGAACTACGGCGACTGCTGCCAATACTGCACAGCGAATTTACTACCCAGTATAACTGGTGTAGCTTTCGGAATCACAGAATACGTGAAGATATTGACTTAGCTATGCGACTCGCACAGAAGGTGGGACCGTTGTTGAATGGCTTTACTCTCGATTTTCTTATTCATACCCGAAATTACGGTGCATTTCAGGAAAATGTAATGTAAACGTATTTCTCTGAGCACAACGTGATACTCTCGATACGGCGGGTTTGCTTCGATGTAGGTAAGGCTTTCCTGTATAAAGTTTGACTTTAAGCCAATAGGTAATCTTCTACACAGGTTTTGACGTTCTACCTTAGTATTCGTATCGTGAATTAAGATATCCGATGCCAGTGGTATACAGCTGATTGACACCACGAATACCTTGTCTGACGTTCGGAATCACAGCATATGTGCAGCTGTTGTCGTCCATGAAATTTAAGCTGTACGTTACTAAAATGTGAACTAATTTCTTTCCATGGACACATAATTATTATCTCGATACAGCGAAATTATGTTATCGGAAGGTAAGGCCTTCTGTAAAAGGAGTGACTCTATACCAATTAACAATGGTCTCCGACAGATTGAATATCGACTTTAAAGTTCATTTCGTGAATTATGGTGTCAATTGCCTATAGTGTACACTGTATTGACTCCCGGAAATACCTGCTTCGACTATCGGGATAGGAGGATAGGTGAAGCTATTGACATAGTCGTTCGTTTATAATAGTAGGTGTAAATTTTCACGAAAGATTTGTCCCTTGATCTTCGTATTCATAGTGAAACAAAGGCCCTTGTGACTAAAATGTTTAGGAATTTGATCCTCTGAACACGAAGTTACTTGTTCGATGAAGGCGGGTGCGGTTCGCGGGAGGTACGGTCTTCTGTAGGACGTTTGATTTTTATAACAAATTGTAACGTTCACAAACGGCTTTGACGCTGAATTTTAAAATTGAAACCGTGAATTGAAGTGTCTGTTGCCAAGACTCCTCAGCGGATTTACTCCAGGAATACCTGGTGTGACGATAATGAAACAACTGGATAGGTGAATCTATTGACTTAGAAGATCGTCTCTCACAGATGGTGGGAAATGTTCGCGAATGGATTGATTCCCGACAACCTAATTTATACATGAAGATAAGGTGCCCGTCATTGAGATGATTACTAATTTTCGTACTCTGAACACGAACTTATACTCTCGATACAGCGGGTTATATTTACGGGGGGTAAGGTCTTCGTTAAAACTTCGACTTTATAGAAATTGGTAACGATCGCAAACGATTAGAAGTTCTATATTTAATATTTATACCATGAATTAACGCGGCCAGTAGTAATTACCGAATTGAGGATTGCCTCCCGGAATACTTGGTTTTCACTATCGAATATCAGGATCGGTGAAGGTACTGACTTTACTGTGCGACTCTCAAAAAGGTGATAACGTTCCTGAACGGGTTGACTCGCTATCTCGTTATTCATCTATGAGATTCATGTGCCCGTACTAAAATGAATACAAATTTTTCTTCTACAAACACGTAGGCATACCCACGATACACCGGATTTGGTTCTCGGAAGGTATGGCCTTGCGATAAAGAATGACACTACAACAATAGATAATGTTCAACAAAGATTTGACGCTCTGCTTTAATATTCATACCGTGAATGAACGTGTGCATTCGTAATACTCCACTGCGGATTGATTTCCGGTAAGGCCGCCAGACCCTCGGAACCGCATGGTAGTTGTAGATACTGACTAAGCCGCGACTGTCAAAGAAAGTGGTAACGATCTCGAAAGGGTTGAACTTCGATCTTCCAATTCATGCGAGAAAACTAAGGTACCCGTCATTAAAATGTATTATAATTTGTTTCTCCGAACACTAAGTTATACCCTCGACACAGCGGGATGGTTCGCCGAAAGTAAGGTGTCTGGTAAGATGTTTGTCGACATACCAATTGGTAAAGTTCTCCTACACATTGGGCTTACTTTAATATTCATACCGCGAATGATGGTGTATATTGCCATAACACTTCAGCGGATTTACTCCCGGAATACCTGGTTTTACTCTCCGAATCACTGGATAGGTGAAGCCATTGACTTATCCGCTCGTCACTCACAGAAGGTGGCAACGTTTTCGTACGGTTTTCTCCCCTCGACCTCCTTAACTCATACATGAAATTATGGTGCTCGCCACTAAAGTGTGTACTAGTTCGTACCACTGAACACGGTGTTAATAGTGCAAATGCAGCGGGTTAGTTTTTCGAATGGTAAGGCAATCGGAATGAAGGTTTGACCCTAAACATAAAGGGAATGTTCTACAACGGCTTGACTCTCGACTTTACTATTGAAACCGTTAATTAAAGTGTCTAATGCCAATACTGTACATCAGACTTACTTCAGAAATAGCTCTATTGACGGTCGGAATCATAGGATTGGTGCAGCTATTTACTTAGCCGTATGATACACATAGAAGGTGGTAACATTCTGGAACGGTTTTTGACCCTCGGTCTTCTATTTCATGCATGAAATTAAGGCGTTTCGTCTCTAAGATGGATACTATATTGCTTCTCTGAGCACGAAGTTATGCTCTGGACAAAGCGGGATAGCTTTTTCGGAAGATTAGGTATTCAGGACAAATTTCGACTCTATACCAATAGGTAACGTTCTACAACGGTTTTGACTCTGTACTTTAGAATTTAAACTGAGAATTAATGTGTCCGGTTGCCAATACTATACTGCAGATAGACTCTCGGAATTCTTGGACTCTCCCCCGGAATAACAGGGTAGTTGAAGATGTTGACTTTGCAGTACAACTCTAAAAAAAGATGCAAACGTTGTCGAAGAATTTGACTCCCGATTTTTGTTATTCATACATGAAACTGAGGTGTCTGTCTTCTGAAATGTCTACTCATATGCTCCAGCGAACACAAAGCTAGGCACTTGCTACAGCGAGTTAGGTTCTCGGAAGGTAAGGTGTTGTGTAAAAAGTATTACTTTATTTTTATTTGATAATGTTTTTCTGGCGGTTTTGACACTGTGCCTTAATATTTATACCGTGAACTGTGGTGTAGGTGGCCAATACTCATCAGTGGATGTACTCCCGGAATACCTGGCTTGACTCTCCGAATCCCCTGGGTAGGTGATGCCACTGATATAGCCGCTCGAATCTCAAAGATCGTGGTAACCTTCTTGAACGGTTTTGACATTTGATCTTCCTATTCATAATGAAATTAAGGCCCCGTCACTAAAATATTACGAATATGATCCTCCGAACACGAAGTTATTCTCTCGATGAAGCGGGTGAGGTTCGCCGAGTGTACGGCATGGTTGAAAGCACTTGATGTTATAACAATTGATATCGTTCAGAAACAGCTTGACGCTCAATTTTAATATTCAAACCGATAATTATGGTGTCTGTTGTCAATGCCGTTCAATGGCTTTACTCCCGGAATACCTGCTTTGACTCTTGCAATTGCTGGATAGGTAAAATTTATTGACATAGCTGTTCGTCACTTTTTCGGAAGGTAAGGCATTCGGTAATACGTTTGACTTTATAGCAATTAGTTACGTTCCATCTCGGTGTGACGCTATATTTTAATATTCATTCCGAGAATTTAGGTATCTATTGCCAATGCTCTTCAGCGCATTTACCCTCGGATTACCTGGTTAGACTGTCGGAATCATAGGGTAGGTGGAGCTACTGACTTTGGCGTTCGACTCCAAAGAAGGAGGTAACGTTCTCGAACGGTTTGACAGACGTTTTGGCTATTCATACATGAAAATTACATGTCCGCCCAGCTAAAATCTGTTTCCGTGAACATTAAGCACGGCAGCCGCTAAAGCGTGATATATTATATTTATACGAATTGGTATCGTTTCTCCAGTCGGCTTGACACACTACTTCAATATTCATGCCGAGAATTATGGTGGTCCATGGAAAAACTGTTCTGCTACTTTTCTTCAGAAATACTTTGTGTGACTTTCGGTATCACAGGATAGGTGAACCTATTGACTTTGTTCGGTGCGACATTCAAGGAAGGTGGTAACGATCTCCATCGGTTTGACACTGGATCATCATATTCATACATGAAAATTCAGGTACCCCGCTGTAAATACGCACTAAATTGAATCTCTGAACACGATGCTGTACTCGCGATACAGCGAGATACGTTCGAGGATAGTATGGTTTTCGATAAAACTGATTTCCGTATACCAGCGGGAAGCGTAGTCGAACGGATTGTCTCTAGTTTAATATTCATACCGTGAACTAAGGCGAATATTACCAATACTGTTCAGCGAATTTACTCCTGGAGTAACTTGTGCGGCTTTCGGAATTGCAGGATAGGTGAAGCTATTGACATAGCCGTTCGTCTCATACAGAAATAGGTAACGTTTCTCGAAGGATTTGACCCTATATCTTCTTATTCATTAGGAAATTAATGTCCACCTCACTAAAATGTTCTGCTGGATTGATACTCTGGACACGAAGTTACACTCTCGATGAAGCGGGTGAGTTTCTCGGAAGGTACGGCCTTCGGTAAAAATGTTTGACTTTATAGCAATTTGTAACGTTCTCACAGTGTGTGACGCGCTATGTTAATATGCCACTTCGCGAATTAAGGTTTCTATTGCCAATATTGTACAGCACATTCACATCCGAGATACCTCGTTTGACTTTCGGAATCACAGGATATATGAAGCTATGGAGTTATATGTTCGAATCTCAAAGAAGGTGGTAACTTTCTCGAAACCGTTTGAACCTCCTTCTACTTATTCATAGTACGAGTACGGTCCCGTCACTACAATGTTCACTAATTTGATGCTCTGAGCACGAAGATGTTCCTACGATACTACGGCTTTACAATCTCGGAAGGAAAGGTATGCGTTAAAGTGTATGATGTTATACCAATTGGTAACGTTCTCAAATCGTTTTGACGCTCTACTATAATATTCAAACCTTGAATTAAGGCGTTTGTTAACAATACTGTCTATCGGATTTACTCCCAGAATACCTGCTTTGGCTCTCGGCGTCACAGGATAGGTGAAGCTATTGACTTAGCTGTGCGAATGTCAAAGCAGGTGGCAACGATCTGGATGAATTCGCTTCGCGATCTTTTAATTCATACAGCAAATTAAGATGCGCGACACTAAAATGTATACAAATTTCTACCTCTGAACACCCATGATATAATCTCTATATAGCGTGCTTGGCTTTCGGAGCGTAAGGCCTTCAGTAAAAACGATTGACATTATTCCAATTGGTAAGGTTCCCGAACAGGCTGCCTCTGTTCTTTATTATTCATTGCGTGAATTCAGCTGTCTATTGCCAAATGCCTTTAGCGTATTTACACCGGGAAAACATGGCTTGACTCTTGGTGCCACATTATAGTTGAATCTGTTGTCTTAGTTGTGCGATTCTCAAAGAAGGTGGTAACGTTTTGAGTTTGCCTCGTGACGTTCTGATTCGTAGATGAAATTGTGTTGTCCGTCTCTAAAATTTATACTATTTTGCTACCCTGGTCACGAAGTTATACCATCTATACAGCGGGTTAGCTTCCTTTGGTGAAAAGATAGACTCTATACAAATAGGTTACGTTGCACATATGTGCGACATTGTACTTTAATATTTACAGGGGGAAGTAGAGTTTTTCATCCCGATACTGTGCAGCGGGATTTTCTCCCGGAATACCTGGTTTGGACTATCGGAATGGTAGGATTATGTCAAGCTACTAACTTATCCGTTCGACTATCAAAGGAGATGGGATTGTCCTCGGACGGTTTCACTCTCGATAATTGTATTCATACATGAAGATAATGTGTGCTCCTGCTATAATATCAACTAATTTGTTTGCGTGAATGATAACTATGACAGTGGCTACAGCGAATTAGGTTCTCTTAAGGTAAGGTCTTCGGTAAAACGATTGTCGTTATAACCAATTGGTAACGCTCTCAATCGGTTTGACGCACTACTTTAGTGTTCGAACCGTGAAAGTAAGGTCTCTATTTCCAAAACTGTTCAGCGGATTTACCTCCGGGATACCTGGTTTCACTTTCCGAATCACAGAATGGGTAAAGCTGTTCACTTAGCCTGTCGTCTCTAACAGATGGTGGCAACGTTTTCGAGCGGTTTGACGCTCGATCTTCATGTTCATAATGAAGTTAAAGTCCCCCGTCATCAGAATGTTTACTAGTGTACTGCTCTGAACACGAAGATGTATTTTCGAAGCGGTGGGTTAGCTTCTCCGAAGGTAAGGCTATCTGCAAAGTGTTTAACTCTGTACCAATATGTAATGCTCTACAATGGTTTGACAGTCCGCTTTAATGATCAAACTGAGGAATATGGCTTCTATTGCCAATACAGTTCCGCGCATTTACTCCAGGAATACCTGGTATGAATCTCGGAAATACAGGATACCCTGAAGCTATTTACATATGTGGGTCGAATATCATAGAAGTTGGTAACGGTCTCGAAATATTTTACTCTCGATCATCCAATTCCTATAGGACGTTAAGGGGCCCATCCACTGACATGGAGACTAATTTCCATCTCTGAACACGAAGTTATACTCTCGAAACGGCCTGTTTGCTTTTCCGAAGGTAAAGCCATCGGTAATGTGTTCGACTTTATACCAATTGGTAACGCTCTCAAACGGTTTGATGCTCTACTGTAATATTCAAACCGAGAATCAAGGTGTCTAAAGCTTATACTATTAAGCGGATTTACTCCCGGCATACCTGGTTGCGCTCTTCGAAGTACAGTATATTTGAAGCTATTGACATAGCCGCTCGGCTCTAAAGGGAGGCGATAACGTCCCCGAGCGCTTTGCATCGCGATGCAGATATTGATACACAAACATGTGGTGTCGGTCTGCTAAAATGTCTACTAATTTGTTTCCGTGCACACTATGCTGGACCACTCGCTGGAGCGAGTTTGGTTCTCGGAAGATATGGTGTTCGGTAGAAGGAATGGACGGTATGCGTACTGGTAATGTTGTCTGTCGGTTTGGCAATCGACATTAATATTCATAGCGGGAATGAAGCTGCGAATTGCCAGTAAATTCCAGCGGACTTACTTTTTACTTTAATATTCAAACTCTTAGTTAAGATGTCCATTACCAATAGTGTACAGCGGATTGACTCCCAGCACACCTGGATTGCCTGTCGGAATAACAGGGTAGGTGAAGCTATTGAATTATCAGTTAGACTCTAAAAGAAGATGGGATCGTTCTCGAACGGTTTCACTCACAATAACTCTGTTCATACATGAAAATAAGTCGAGCATCTGCTATAATGTCTACTGACCTGTTTCCATGAACAATAAGTAAAACACTGACTACAGCGGATTAGGTTCTCTTAAGGTAAGGTATTCGGTAAGAAGAATGACTTTATACGTTTAGGTAATTTTCGCCAACGGTTTGACTCATTACTTTAATATTCATACCGTGAATTAAAGTGTCTATTGCAAAGCTGTTCAGCGGATTTACATCCGGGATACCTAATTTAACACTTGTAATCATGGAGTGTGTGGAGCTATCGACTTGGCCGTTCATCTGTCATAGAAGGTGGTAACGTTATCCATCGGTTTGTCCCTCGATTATCCAATTTATACATGAATTTAGTGTACCCGCCACATAAGTGTGTACTAATTTGCTTCCCTGAATACGATGTAATACCCTCGATGCAGAGGATTATCTTCTCGGATGGTCAGGCCGTCGGTAAAAAGTTTGGCTGTATAGCAACACGTAGCGATCTACAATGGTTTATCTTGTGTCCTTTAATATTTACATAGTGAAGTAGTGTGTCTAACTCCAATAATGTACTGAGGATAAGTCGCAGAATACCTGGTTCTGTCCCAAGGAATAGCAGGATGGGTGAAGCTCTCCGCGTATCTGTGCGACTCTCAAAGAAGGGGGTAACTTTCTCGAACGGTTTTGACCGTCGATCTTCTAATTCATACATGAAGTTTTGGAGCCCATCACTGAAAATAAACGTTTGACTTCTATATACATTCATATCGTTCGCAAACGGATTGACGCCGTACTGGAATATTCAAACCGTGAACTGTGGTGTCTACTGCCAAATCTCTTCAGCGGAGTTACTCCTGGAACACCTGGTTTGACTCTCTGAATCACAGGATAGGTGAAGCAATTGACTCAGACGTTGGACTCTGAAAGAAGTTGGAATCGTACTCGAATAGTTTGACATTCGATCTCCGTATTCATAAATGATATTAAGGTGCACATCACTAAAATATATACTAATTTGTTTCTTTGAGCATGCAGTTATTCTCTCGGTAGCATGTGTTTGGTATTCAGAAAGTGAGGCCTTCGATAAAGTGTTTGACACTATACAAATATGTATCTTTCTACAGTGGTTAGACTATGTGCGTTAATATTTATATGGTGAACTAGGGTGTAAATTGCCAATACTGTACTGCGAATTTAATTGCGGATTACCTGGTTGTGCTCTAGCAATCACAGGATGCGTGATGCTATTGACTTCGCCGTTCGATTCCCAAAGATGCTGGTACCGTTCTCGAACCGTTTGACTCACAGCAATGGTATTCATATATGGACGTAAGGTGTGCGTCTGCTAAAGGGTCTACTAAATTCATTCGGAGTACACTAAGCAAGACACTGGCGAAAGCGGGATAGGTTTTTAAAAGGTAAGGCCTGCGGTAAAATGTTTGACTCTATACCAATAGGTAACGACCTGCAACTGATTCACTTAGTACTTTGTTGTTCAAACCGTGAGTTAAGGTGTCTATTGCTAATACTGTATAATGGATTTATTCCCGGATTAACTGGTTTGGCTCTCGGAATCAGAAAATATGTGGAGCAAGTGACTTAGCTGTTCGAATCTCAAAGAATGCGGTAACGTTCTCAAACGGATTGACCCTCAATTTTCTAAAGCATACATGTAATTAAT
>NW_027470685.1:0-34274 GCF_051020765.1 Lasioglossum baleicum | reverse complement strand
AACAATAACTATAAAATGAATGGCAACGTCCATATTATCTTTGATAAGTTTAAATAGTAAATACATATTCAAATTGGAAAAAAAAGCATATTAAACGATTGACAATTGTTGTAATTTCATATACTTTTTGTCGACATGAAAATAATAATTGGTAAAGTTGTTTTGTTAAAGTCAGATCAACATAATCTGGAATTGCACTTCTTAAAAGTGTCTTGGTAAACTGTACCAAAATGTTTCAAATGTGTGCAGCTCATAATATATCGAAGAATCTGTAAAAGAGTTTCCTGAATATAATTGTTTGAATAAGTGATGAGTGTTGAAAGTAAGTAGCCAGAGTTCTATATGATTTCCCTTACGCGTCGTTTCGTGTAACACAGAGGATCATAATTCATCAAAACCAATCTTCCATTTTGTCCTGCAATGAATAATTACTATACAATTAAATGATTGCGAAAATATATTATATTGCATTATGAATTGTTATTTTATCTGACTAATTATGCACTGTCACATGAAACATTCATTACTACGCTTAATTTAATGAAATACAATTTTAAACAAAAAGATATACGTACATTTTTCGCAGAAAATGCATTTCATTAAATTTTATAATCCTCCCCTTTTTTTTAATCCATTACGTACAATTTTTGCAAAATACGGTCATCTTGAAAATAAAATCAAGAACTGGTATTATCGATCTAGTTTCAAAAATGGGGAAACGTTTTAACGTATCATATTTGAATAATTATAAATTATTGAGAGCACAATACTGAAATTATCCTTCTTTTGCTGTTGAATCTTCGTTTGCCTGTTACGATATTAACGCGTCAATTTCCAATCGATATCACCACACTCAGAGAAATAAAATTTAATTACGTTTAATAATTAATAATTAAATACGCAAATAAATTAATTGCCAACAAGACGACAGTGTGCAACAATCAGTTCATACATTTACCAGCATATTCATATTTTTCATATAGTTTACAGTCATACATGACTGGTGTTGGTCTATTCTCAGTGTAAATCTCATTACGTTCTGTAAGAATAAACATAATTCGCGATAGAATTAATTATGGGATTGACATACTTGGTTAACTTTAAATTAGAAATTTAATATTGGTTTATTGCAAATATATTTTCTAAATAATTGAAACATTTTTAAATCTATCGAAGAAAATATTAATTCATGGAACTGAATGTTTCTTGGAGTAAAATGATTAAACGATTATATGATTCCTTGAAAGATATTGAAAAAAATTACAGATACATAAAGGAGAAATTATATTAATTTTCGAAGATGTAAAATAACTTTCTTACGTACATATATTATACATATATTTCACATTTATTTGCATAATATCTGTATAAATATATTATATCTATTTTTAAGTTTCTACTTTGAAAATTATTTACAAAATGCCTTCACTGGTTTTGTAACGTTATTTTGTAACGGTTGGTACGAGTTGATGGGAACAGAGATTGTTTGTGGTGTATAGAGGTAGCTATTTTGAAGAAGTGAAATAGGAACCATTGCTCGTGGGCGAGGGTAAATGGAAATTTTAAGTAGTTGAAGAAAGCTGGACTATGAATTTTTCCAAGTTTGGGAGTGAAAATTTCTTGCTTAAGGCTGTGTAATATAAAACACCTCTACCACGCGAGTAATTCACCCTTACAGCTTTTATGACGACCTATATTTTAAGGCATTATTACAGTTATAAATGTTTTATTACATTCCGCATTCATTATTATAATTAATCGATATAATAATCCTCGCGATTTTAAAAATTTTCATGTTAGTGTTATTAGTCTCTTTTATACTCCATCGGATTTTAATAATTTTTGAAAGAGGAATACGCTGGAGGTTATAAGTTACGACTACGATATACGAATTTACTACTCTACAAGAATATTTTGAAACTTCTCCCATTTCGTTACATTACTGACTTTTAGGTCCTATAGTATTCATATTTTTTTTCCTGGCCTCGTGTCTTTATTTAGAAGAAACAACGTAGGAAATCAGGCTAATCAACTTGAAATATCGTTGATTTAGAAATTCAGAATAAAAAGAATGGAGTTTTATGTATTTCCTTATATTTAAGGAAAACAAGTTTCCCGAAGTAAGTACCTCTATCGATCAATGCACTGAAATGAATACCCGATCAATCACTTTATTTTCCTGGAAAGGTTAGAATGCGCCCTATCGTAGGTACATCATTTCAAGGAAATGGAAAAACTAATATCCAAAATTATAACTATAATTCAGAAACATTTGCCGAGTTTTGACGTTCGTATATTACTGATATTCCATATATTTATAATACTGATGATAGCTTTTATTGTCTAAAAGATAGATATTTATTTTGTATACGATAAATAACTAGTATCTTAATTTTATATTTTACTCTAATTATATTTACAAATTACAACTTAATTAATTTAGTATTATCATAAATGCAAAGCGCCGCAAACATTTACTTTCTCATTAGAAACTTGATAAATTTTCGAAGCTTATACGAACATAGTAAATGAAGAATTTTCTGTATTTTATCTTCTATATTTAATCTATTATCTATTATCTATAATAAGTCTCTTCATTTACTTATTTCTTGACAACTGCTAGTTTTATCTACATTACCATACCATTGAGGAAGATTTAAGAAGATTGTAAAATGTAATACTACAACACAATTTTTCCTGTTTAAATTAGATTTATTGATATGATCTCTGTTTTCTTTGAAGGAGATACAAAATATTTATATGATACTAAATAAACAGAATAAACTATATATAAATTAAAAAGCAAATAAATCGATTCATTTTCTGTAGACTAATCACTAAAGCAGATAAATGCCTTGTACCTACTGTTAATTTCTTAAAATGAAAGTATCCTGTTTATTCATTTAACCAATAAATTTTAAAACGATCCATGATAATTATGAAAATGCATTTAATTGCACGTAATGAAATATTTTGTGGAATTTTTCCTTTTCGTAAAATGGTTGCAATTCACGTTGCGTATCACAACATAAATAAGAGATGCGGTGAATTTGTTGGGGATATAACATACATCTCCTAAATGCCCTGAGGTTTTAAATGAAAAATTCGATAAATGTTCTTGCCATTCTGAATCCTCTATGTTTTATGAGATTATTCTCGCGAATAATTACAAACTGTACATCGATCGAAATTTTTTTGTCTCAGTTTGAATTATATACTGACTATAACATTGAGATTGTGACGCTGATTGACTTGGATACAACAAGACAGAATCCTGAACACATGACGACATCTATTAGAATCTAAGCATCTAATATCAATTTTCTTGATCTAATAATAGGTCGATTAATCAAAGTAAGTCTTTCCTTCAATATCAAGATGTTCTGGTGTTAATAATCACGGTAATTGTCCACACATCCATAAATTACATCTGAAGAAAAGAACCACGAATATTTCGAAAGTAGTCAAAGCTTAACGTCCGATTAAGATTCTCTTGCGTGAAAGGTTGTCATTCAAAAACATGCTAATTGAAAATAACCCGTATTCAATGAAAATCACTCGAATAGCTGTTTTCTGAAATATTGATGAACGACAAGCATTCGTGTTATCAGACAGTGATTTGTCAAAAGGGAGAAAGAGGTATTTGATTCGTATCATTTGGAAAGTAAAAACAATAAGTTTTATTGTTTAGTATTATTGTTGGAATAAGTCGATATCTATTGCTTCAAAATTATATCAGCACTTATACGAAACATTCGACATATCAATCGAAGTTAATCATTCGAGTATCATATGAAACAATCCAGCTTTCAGGTCATCGAAGTTTATAGTTCATCTTTCGGGACTAAACATAGAACGACCAATACTACGCTTACCGCAATCCAATCAATTGACCTATATTAATTTAGGGAATAATTAATACTGGTGAAAGTTGGCTACTAATTTAGCAATTCATTAAGACGAACCATTATTTGGAAAATGAAAAATAGAAGCTGATCTAACGATTCGATGCATATTACAATGCATCGATACTAATTCGTTATTTTATCCAAAAACGTAGATATAACAATAGTTCTAATTCAGATTGTGTAAGCGCTGTTTGTAGAAAAGGTAAAAATTTTCAGAAATTCGTACTGAAACTTGATAAACACGAGTTATCCTAAAATTACGTAACACGAAACTTCGAGTAAACCTTCGTGGAAAAATTTATTAAATATATCACTGGCGATACATTTATCGTTTATAAGCGAATCAAAACTATCTTGATAATTCTGTTGCTTCCAACATCATTGTTACAAATATAACAAATGTAACTGATACAATTTCAATGTGTCATATTTATCCTACTACCGCTGTTCGATGAACAAAATTTACATCGAGTTCGTTCGACTCCACTAATTGATACCATGAATTCTGCTGGATTTATTGTGGGGCTATGGCGTTAGCTCGAGCGTGTAAGCAATCAAAACGCTCCTATTCAACAAAAAGGTGTCGCACAGCAGCCACGTAGCGTGCTCACACATCAGCCACGCTTCCACTAACAGTTAGCCGCTCTTCCTCCGTTCTAACTAGCATTTACCTTTTAGTTACGAGGATACTCCTCCAGATTTTGGGTATACGTGTTCCGATGTCTCTTAGACCTGGATGAATGAAGTAAAAAGAAATTGAAAAATATAAGAGAATAGAGCGGGGTTGGAGAAAGTGTGTGCGTGTGTAGTTTAGTTAACACTTTTATGCTTTTGATTGATATTAAGCGTAACAATTAAACTCTTGTTTGTTAATTCAAACATGATACGTACTCTAAAATAAGATCATTTTATACGACGTTATAAGATAAATATTTATTTTCGTAGGTAGTTGGACGGTAAATAAATTGAAAATAGATAACAAATAGATTCTTCCGTTTAATGATGCAAATAGGTTAAGGGATGAGAATCAGTTGAAATTGAAGGAAGAGATTTGAGTTAGAGAATTAAAGAAGAATAAGAAAAAGACAGAATTCAGTAATTTGATGGTATATTTTGTAAATGCAGTACGTGACAAATGCTTAACCCCTTAAATAAATGACGAGTCTAATTCGAATTAGACTCGTCATTTATTTTAAGGTCCTTCTTTGACTTTGGTAAGTATTTCTCTCCATTGCATGTTAAGAGCTAAGTTTTATGAATGAATCTTATCAATAAAAATCCAATATTTAAAAAAAAAAATATGTTCCTTTTCAACTTTCATTCTCTAGTTCAACTTAGCGAAATAAAATAATATTTTTCAATCGCATCGAGTGTATTTAATTTTTATGTGAAGGGGTTAATGGTTTATATGTCGGAGAACTTGAAGGAGGTGTTTCACCGCAGAAAGAATAAGAAAACGAATCATACGGTTATAAATCAAATTGGCTTTCGTGTGTTATGGATTGAGTTATTGTGCGATGAAAGCATTAATCAAAAACTTTGATAAAAGCTTATTTACCATGAAATATTTTCATGAATATAGTGAAAACCGATGATCTCTTTCATTTGTTTCTTAAATCTAACGCAATAGACAATTTTTATTACCTGATTACACATAAGAAAAGACACGCGAAACTGTTCAATTCTCAATCGACACAATCTTATTGATCAATTTTCATTTTCACGAGATATCATTTTGCTATCACTTTAACTCTCATTTTGTGCTATCAGTTTAACATTGACGGCTTAAATTTAGAGTTAAAGGAATGCAGAGCAATAGTTAATCCTCTTTTGTATTATTAAAACACTTTACATCGAACACCTCAGATAAATGCATACGTATTTGTATATATTTCAATAATTTTGAGAATCACTGCAAATCATTGGACGTATTATTATTATTATTTATTTAATTCACCTCACTGAATTTGTTGATATATTAATATTTGATTTAACTTAACTTAATTTGACGAAATTAGGCGATAGCACTTAAGATTTGGCTAAGAACAGACCCGTAGGAGTTGGGACAAAGCCATATGTGCTGATTCCGTGTAATCCGAGCTATCGAAATCATAAATGATTGCTTCTCAAAGAAAATCATTAATGTGTATGGTCCAGAGACGGTAGATTCGACGTTGAGAAAAGATCGTCTTTTGTTATGATGCCAAATGCTCTTGGAGGCTACGGTTGGACAGTGGTGATCCGATGAAAGATGTTTAGTAGGCACCCTATCTATCATGGCGTCGTATAAAAATAAAAGACGAAAAGCTAGTTGCCGAAGAAGGAACTAAACGAGACGGATGTCTTCTTATTCGAAGCAAGTCGCTCCTTGCTGTGCACTATTTGTGCTGGTTGTTCACTCTTTCCGTTCATTTCCAAAGACTTCTAACCCTCGACTGACGACACAAATCAATAAATCTCTTCATTCTCACGGACCGAAGGTTAGCGACCAAAGGACATTGATTTAATTCTTTATGGCCCAGGACCCATAATCCGCAAATGCCACTAAAACCATACATTCATAGCTAACTCTAAAGCAGACAAGGGGTCAATTAACCCGAATCTTCCCGAACCTTTCCTTCCATCAATAGACCAGACGTGGCACATCCGCTACCCACATGTACCCTTGAACAGCAAGCCTCCGAGTCTTTGAACGACGATTTATTTCTTTATTGCCAACATCCCTGAGACTCGGTATCCTTAACAGGTTGAACGCCACGGCAATTTTATCGGGATTGTCCGTGGCGCCACGATGAATTTTCTATTTAGCGATACATATAATGTTGAAATATTATCTGCAATATAACATGTTTGACATGTTAATTGCGGTGGTTGTCACTGATACGATTTCGCACGATCGTCAAATGTCTCATATTGCTTCTTCGCGTTGTTGAGTAATAATGTCACGATTTTATTATTTTCTATAGTGTTAAACAATTAGGTAGCACAAAGGTCGTGACATATTGTAATGACTGTGCTGGTTCACCCTTTCTTTGTTTAGAATGTTTCAATATGACACATCGTTAAGTGCTCGCATAATAAAACTATATTACACGTATTAGGTTGGTGCATATGAAATGTCGGATTTTTTTTACATGCGAACGTATGTCTTCCTACTTTCGTTATACTTTTGGTTTTGGCATAACCTCGTTTATAGTCGTACTGTCCCTTGCAAGAGTCACATTTCAACAAAGGAGATTTTCTCGAAAGTGTTTCCTTTTGTTATTTGATTTGAATTTTGTACCGATATGAATCTAAACGATATTCGTATAATTTTTTTGTATGAGTATAAACTTGGTAATAATGCTGCAAAAGCTACACGCAACATAAACCAAGCGTTTGGGGAGAATACAGTTAATGATCGAAAAGTGCAGCGTTGGTTTGAAAAATTTAGGTCCGCTGATTTTTCACTACAAAATGATCCGCGTGGGAGACCCAAAACGTCTGTGAAAAATGATGATCTGAAGGCATTGGTGGAAGCGGATCCAACTGAATCCACGAAGGAACTGGTTACCAGGATGAAAATTGACCATACAACAATATTGCGACATCTTTGTGAAATTGACAAGGTGAGGAAAATGGATAAGTGGGCACCGCGCGAACTAACTGAGCGAAATAAGCTGGATCGGTTGAACGCATGCTCATCGTTACTATCCCGATTTCATCGAGGGCCATTGAAATATGAAGTTTTGCAGCACCCAGCCTATTCACCGGATCTCTCGCCAACCGACTTTCATTTTTTAAAACATTTAGAACTGTTTTAACGAGCTAAACAGTATGAAAATGAAGACAGTTTGAAAAATTCGATATAAGATCAGAATTTTTTTAAAACAGGCATCTATGCTTTAAAGTCTCGTTGAGAAAAATATATTGAAGCGAATGGAGCATATTTTGATTGAATAAACAACTTTTGAAAAAAAGATATGCAGTTTTATATATTCACTTAAAAATCCGACATTTCATATGCACCAATCTAATATAAATAAAACTATCTTCAGATGTTTTATACTGCATTCATTTCTTCACACCACTAAATCAACGATGATAATAATAAGAAATTATAAGTATTGTCATTTGTCTATATTTTTTATTTTTTTTTTTTCAATCTGGGCACGCCGGTCACCGGTGACCCCCATGGTGTCACAGACCAATTAAATTCCGGTCACCGATGACCCCCGTGGCATTCAACTTGTTAAATTTCCAAGTATGTTTAAAATTCCCTCTTCTTCGAAACCTACCGAAACCCAAGACACACCCTCTAAACAATTACACCACCAAAGAGAATAGAGACATCCACCACTCACACGACACGTCCACTAATCACGTCCACATCGCGAACTATAAAACACGCAACACCACACGAAATCAGCAGTTGCACACGAGCCACACAAGTCCAACAACATCAACTAATCAACCAACTAAACCCTGCGATACTTATAAATATTGGAAAATAAACTCTTGTTGAATTTTAAACAGTCTGCGTTTGTAAGAGGACGCAGATCTTGCCTGAATACCTTATATTGAAATTTCGGACGAAACATTGGTCGCATCTCAATCTACGCTTGTGGTCGATTTGACTATGTACTGCAGGTGTCTCGCTCTGATCCATTGGTGGGACAATGTGTGCTGAAAGCACCTCGATTCTATTCCTATAGAGCGGTGTATGCTGCAAATACTCACTCCTGCCTCCCCCTTGCTGTTGAGTAATGTGTGTTGAAAGCACCTCCGTTTACGTGTATGAGTAATTTGACCTAGAAGCACCTCACTCACTTCGCCCTCTTGGTAGGTAATGTGTGCTGAAAGCAGCTCAGTCTACCTCTTTGCGCGATTTGAACGTGTGTAAGACACATTTGCAACATCAACCTGGTCCATCACTGTGGACCATCCACTTCCGATACCGCTGCATTCGGAATAACACTTGCTCTGTCGCCTCACCAAAGTCAAGTTATGGTTGGATAGTCATCAGCAGCAGCACTGTCACTAGCAGTTGGTAGATTGCCAGGAAGGTCTACCTCGCTGGAAGGTGAACCTTGCTGCTACGCTATCAACTGCGTCTATTGGTTCTCGATGAATGAAAGCGAAGTGGTATCGGTGCAGGATACCGACTTAGTCTCAATGAAAAGATGCGGACGATACCAACTATACCTTGTGGCTACGGTTTGTGCAATTTGCGTGTCTATCGCAATTGGTAGACAAACTATTAGGTTGGTGTATATGAAATGTCGGATTTTTAAGTGAATATATAAAACTGCATATCTTTTTCCAAAAGTTGTTTATTCAATCGAAATATGCACCATTCGCTTCAATGCACTTTTCCCAATGAGACTTTAAAGCATAGATGCCTGTCTTAAAAAAATTCTGATCGTTAGAATCAATAAACTCTGATATCGAATTTTTCAAACTGTCTTTATTTTCATATTGTTTAGCTCGTAAAAACAGTTCTAAATGTTTAAAAAAGTGAAAGTCGGTTGGCGAGAGATCCGGTGAATAGGCTGGGTGCTGCAAAACTTCATATTTCAATGGCTCTCGATGAAATCGGGATAGTAACGATGAACATACGTTCAACCGATCCAGCTTATTTCGCTCAGTTAGTTCGTGCGGTATCCACTTATCCATTTTCTTCACCTTGCCAATTTCAGAAAGATATCGCAATATTGTTGTATGATTAATTTTCATCCTGGTAGCCTGTTCCCTCGTGGATATAGTTGGATCCGCTTCCATCAATGCCTTCAGATCATCATTTTTCACAGACGTTTTGGGTCTCCCACGCGGATCATTTTGTAGTGAAAAATCACCAGACCTAAATTTTTCAAACCAATGCTGCACTTTTCGATCATTAACTGTATTCTTCCCAAACGCTTGGTTTATATTGCGTGCAGCTTTTGCAGCATTATTACCAAGTTTATACTCATACAAAAAATTATGCGAATATCGTTTAGATTCATATCGGTACAAAATTCAAATCAAATAACAAAAGGGAACACTTTCGAGAAAATCTCCTTTGTTGAAATGTGACTCTGGCAATGGACTATAAACGAGGTTATGTCAAAACCAAAAGTATAACGATAACAGGAAGACAAACGTTCGCATTTAAAAAAATCCGACATTTCAAATGCACCAACCTAATAATATTGAGTTGGCAACTAAGTGATTGCGGATTTTGTCGATAGATGGACTTTACGTTTTTTTTTGTTTTGCTACCGCGGTCAAAGCATCTAACCTATACTTTTTCCTATTGTTTGGACTCCTACCTTTAATTTGGTGAAAAAAAATATATTGATTAGTGCTTTAGTTTTGTTCTTATCCCAATTTGAAAATGAAAGAACAAGACGTGCACTTGAGACATATTTTATTGTATTACTTCCGAAAAGGCAAGAACGCATCACAAGCACAAAAGAAGTTATGTGGCGTATATGGAAATGAAGCCTTGAAAAAAGACAATGTCAAAATTGGTTTGCTAGTTTCCGTTCTGGTGATTTTTCATTGCAAAATGCTCAACGATCTGGCCGTCCAGTTGAAGTCGATGAGATTCATATCAAGGCCATTCTCGATTCAGATCGTCATAGCACAACACTTGATATTGCGGAGAAGCTCGATGTATCGCATACATGCATTGAAAAAAAATTAAAAATGCTTGGTTATGTCAAGAAACTCGATTTATGGATCCCTCGCCATCTTAAGGAAATTCATTTGACGCAACGCATTAACATCTGCGATTCGCTTCTGAAACGTAACGAAATTGATCCATTTCTGAAAAGCCTAATTACTGGCGACGAAAAGTGGATAGATTATAAGAACGTTAATCGGAAGAGATGGTGGGTGATGCAAGATGAACCAGTCCAAACGACATCAAAAGCAGAAATTCGCCAAAAAAAGATTATGCTGTCAATCTGGTGGGATTATAAAGGAATTTTGTACTTTGAACTTATGTCACAATACCAAACGATCAATTCAAACGTGTACGTTCAACAACTCGCCAAACTGAGTGATGTAATTTAAGAAAAGCGGGCGGTATTGTCAAATCGTAAGGGTGTTGTTTTGCACCATGATAATGCAAAGCCCCACGCGTCTTTGGTCACTCGTCAAAATTATTGAAATTTGCTTGTGACGTTTTGTCACATCCACCAGATAGCCCTGATCATACGCCTTCAAATTACCATTTGTTTCGTTCTATGCAGAACTCTTTAAATGATAAAATTTTTAATAACGCTAATGATATCGTGTCACGTTTAACACTAGGTTTAGGGACGTTTTGAATACCTATCTTTATGGAGACCCGTCAGATATACAGGTAAAGAAAACTACGTGTTTTCTTATAAAATAAGACCATGAGTTTAATTTAGAAACAATT
The DNA here is from genome assembly GCF_051020765.1 of Lasioglossum baleicum. NCBI lineage: Eukaryota > Metazoa > Arthropoda > Insecta > Hymenoptera > Halictidae > Lasioglossum > Lasioglossum baleicum. Next base: position 22,976 of record NW_027470685.1, on the reverse strand, counting down.
ACGATATTAACAAATATAATATAAGTTGATTAAATCGTTAATATTGTATAATTGGAGCAACTTACCCGTCAAATTAACGAGTCCCGTAAATCTAGTGTTAATTCAGTTTTTTGGTAGCAAAGATCAGAAATTTTACGAACGTGGAATTTTGACACTGCCAGAACAATGGCAAAAGGTCATCGATAAGAACGAACGCTCCTCGGTTCTATGACACTCAATATTTGCTATACTTTTTGATCTTCAAACCGTATTATTCGGATCCTCGATAAATGTTTGTCCAATGTTATGTTGCTTCTTTGTATTATGTAACCCATATTGTCGATCTTACTGAAATAGCCATACGATTCTTATGATGTGACTTGAATGGTTCTGAATCTCGTGGAGAATTTTTTCTTCGGTTATTTTATAGAATAAAGTGTTTCACTTTCATTACCGTAAGGTGAGTTTGAAGCAGAGAAGAATAGAGTTTTTACTTGAACGCGAGTGTGTCGGAACGACCTTGGTCTAGGAATAGGAAGCTGTCGAAGAAATAGCTTTTCTGTATTGTTTTGGTCATTACTGTCGTGATTTATAGATAGATGTCCGTTCGTCGCTTCGGTGGGTTAATCTATTCGTGGGTCCAATCTGTCCGATCGGATGGTTATAAATGTCCTGTACTTGCATTCAGATATATAACTTAATCCGTTAGAAGGACGACGAGGCACGTCTAATCTTCGATGTTGCCGTCGCAACGAGTCTGTTAGTTGCTTGATCATTGCTGGCCTGACGGTTAGACAGCCAGTTAGCTAATCATGCATTCAGTCAGTTAATTCATGCTAGAAATCAATTTGATTCCAATTAATTAGTTTGCTAGCTGAGCCCTTAAATAGAAGCTGCAGTTTCGCGCATAATCTTGACGGGTTCCTTTTCCGATTATTTTTCTGAGTTAAAACGATGTGAAAAGGGGTTAACCTTATCATACTACAGTTTCGAAGATCAATTATACGTATGATCATGAAACCCTCTATAAACGGAAATAAAAATTATTTTGTACTCGAATTACTTACCGTATATTTAGAGGAATTTTCTTTCTATCTTTAACATCGAAGGCGTGTCTCATTGTCCTTCCAACAAATTAAGTCACTTATTTAAAGGCAAGTACAGAAAATTTACAACTACAAGACCCGACAGGTTGAATTCACGCGCGACAGACCCACTAATGCGATAAACGGACAGCTACTTATAAATTACGTCACCGAAAATCAATTTCCTTGTACAGCTTTATCAAAGATCCTTACGAAACATCCTAATCAAAAAATTCTACTTTTCTTTCACTAACATCCATCCTTGACCGATCAAAACAAACCTGCGCTGAGATCAGACAGTACACGACGGAACATCACAGAAGTCGAACAAAGCTCATCTAGAACTCAGTTAGAACGCATAGAGAACACGATCAGAATTCATTCAGAACTCAGATAGAACACAATCAAAACTGGACGAGAACAAGTCAAACCTCAAACAGAACGCAACACAACTCAGTATAACGCGTCTACATTATGAGTATGAATTCTTCGATGAATTCTAGCGGATTGTATATTCACTAAGTTGTGCTTGTATCGTTGTCCGGCGAATTAATATCTAACAACAAGTTCAAATGATCTGGTGATTAAGTAGAATAGCTGGTCGAACTTTATACTGCAACCAAGTCGAATACCGACGGTATCAATGATTCATGAAAAATTGTATGTTAGCCAACGTTGAGACAATCAGACAACTGTGAGGTGTAAGAACGACTGACATCTCGATTTTCTGAGTAAACGAATTGAGAAAAATCGAGAGTTCGTCAATGAGTTAACGGTGCCTTGATTTGGTCTCCCTAAAACCTTTGTATGCAAATTATACAAACAACCGATTATTTCTTGTACTGCATCTACTTTAGAGATGTCCAAGAATATGTGCTACTATTGTTTATAAGAAAATAACGAATAAACTATCATTTCACGAAATGTTGTTTGAAATTGATCGATGTACCAATACTTTCTACACTCACTGTATATAATACATTGTAAAAATTTAATATGGCATTTTCTCTTTAATTTTAAACCTTCTGCTTGTTCAGCTATTTTTTGTTAGAACTAATCATACGTTCTAGTATATTTTGTTGCCTCGTTAAAAAATTTATGGAGTATAAAAGTCCTGAAACGTTTATACATTATTTGTGGGTATAAAACGTATAAATTAAAATTTATTTTTGACAGTTTTTATGAGTGACGTGTGACATATAAACATATATTAAATCCATTTCATATTATAAACAGACAATATCAATTTTGGAATATGACATTTGTTAATATATGTGAATTTCTATTCTTGTTTAGTAAGCGTCAATTCAAATTTATTTCATATATTGATCGATCACCTGGAATATAAAACAGATTGAAAAGAAAATGAAAGAATTGGGAGAACGAGAATAATGTTTCCACGATATATTCATCGTTTATTGAAAATTCATGTTTACTAGCTCCATTGTTAATGCGTCAAAATCAAATAACCAAAAAGATAATACTTTACGCGGACTTTTCGATTAAAAGTTGAAATTTGAATTTATTACTTTCGTGTTTACATCAAAATGAAGGAATATTTTCAATGAGTTCGGTAGTGTGAATGGTTCGATAACGGAAAGACTGATCGATAGGAATAAGTTGAAAATCGGTTTGATATGCGATTCGCATTCGAAAGTTGTCATACTAATTGCTCCTAGTGTAGGAATTTAGACATGATATTAGACGTGTTCGGTGTAAATCACGGAAGGTCGGTCTAAACGAGCAACGAGCGGTTTTGCGTGGATGCATGTTGGTGGCAACGGGCGGACAGCGGGGACAAGCCGAGGACGACGTTTCTGCCAGTGCTGGCGTTAATGCTAATGCTAATGCTAATGTCGATGTTAATGGCGTTGACGTCGTCCTGCACCGATCTGTGCTCGCGAATAGACCCACCAACGGACACGTACTACCTCGAGCCACCAAATTGATTATCACCGATTTATATCGTTCTCGTAAGCAATTTCATCCAGTCCAAACTCACAGTCATCCTTCACTTGCAATTTTAACCGACGATATAGGACCAAAAATTTCTATTTATCCATCTATTTCCATCGAATAGTAGAAATATATCTTGTGTTAATTATATTCTACACACCAAAGATCTAACATTAGAGATTTATTATGTATTTAACGCTAAACCTATCATGGTTCAAATTACTATTTTCCAAATTTTTATTCAAAATTTCGCGTTCAACTTTATTATCTTAATCACTCGTTTTCGAGAAATTTTCTTGTAATATACAAATAATCTATTTCGCGATGGCTCGTGTTATTCTATTTTTTGAAGCTTCTACTTTTTTTTTATTCACTGATCATTTTGATCGTGGTAGGTTTAGTGTTAAATTTCTTATCATATAGAAATACGATATTTCATTTTCTTTCTCCTTTTGGATTTTAACATTCTATTAACCCTTAACGAACGAGCGCATTTTTTCTAATACTATGACCAGTAAGTTGACGGAATTTTAGGAAATTGAGTGCTTCATTTCCAGAACGAGAAAAGATGCATAATTAATATCGCTTTATTTGATTTTATGAAAAATTACAGTAATAATAGGTAGTATATGAATAGATATATCCGTACAAAAGAATACTGAAGTGAAAATTTCAGAAAAATAATAGGAATTGAAATGAACAAATAGATGCGTGTATGTAATGTATAGATTTCTATACATTTAGAAATTTATTTTTTATAGATTAACGATATATTTATACAAAATTACTTATATTTTTTCTGGGTGTGGTACTTCTCCCAACAGTCCTCAATGTGAATACCAGGTTTCTTACTACAAGTATCGCAATAATTACGTGTTTCCCGCCTTCCTCCGAAAATGACGATAACAAACTTTATTGACCGCATATAAAACGATGTATTTTCGCTCAATCCTCGGAGAGGAATAAGAGGAATGCGTTCCAGAGCACGACAAAAAACAATGCCGATCGCCCTTAATTGTTGCATGTATAAATAAGGCCAAATCTAACAGATTTCCTAAAATATCACGTCATGCCGCGTGTATGGCGGCATTCGATTTTTTTAGAATATTTATAATGTCGCGAGTATGGCGACATTCGTTCGTTAAGGGTTAATAGGAATAGAATTGCCGATCGCAAAGGTATGTAAAGGTACCTCGACCGAAGACGGTGAAGGAATTCCGTTCCTCAAGATGTGCATTAATCACACATGCGTTGGTTACATTAGCGAAAATGACCGTCTCTGGAAAATGAAAAAACTCCTTATCTCATCGAGGTTTAAAAATAGATATATGAATGGACTCTAACTAGTCGAATCTGAAGTGACGTTGAAACTTTATTGAAATAGGAATTCTGTCGCAGGAATTCTGGAACCAATGGAAAACAAACAGGAAGCTTTCTTGCGATACGCAACCAAGACGAGGAACGTTAGAAAATTCCGATGAAAATTCATGATATTCGGGCACTTAGGCTTTGACGATCAGAAAACCATAACTTTGTTCCGCGACGAACACGTGTCCTGTGTCAGTAAAACTTGGCGTGTAATATTTAACACATTGAACGCCATGTTACCCAGCTATGGGTGTTTTCTACAGGGACCCCATAACCCATAAACGGGTGGCACTATTCTTCGTCCAATTAAAACAGGATTTTTGAGGTAATTTATAGTAATCTTATTCGAAACACAATTATGTCGACTATAGACAACAGGTAGTAATAATAAATTATAAAACAAACAGAAAGAAACATTAAAAATACGGATCACATTGATCTACAATTTTGCGCTGTCTAACAAACTTTTAGGAATCAAGAAATAAATGAAGATGTTAAAAATATGCAAAATATACTGCTCGACTGAATGATCCGAAGAAACTGAAAGTTCTAGTATAAATGTAACGAGATCTCTCATACTGATCTTTATTCGGAATGCTTATCGTATTCTCCACTTTCAGGTCCTTCACACTTTCCAAGCATCTTCCATAAAATTATATTTTAATACTCTTTAAAAAAAGATGTCTTCTAAAAATAAAAATGATGCCTACCACAAACGTATCTTCTAATAAAGATCCTCTAATATATCACATATTAACTGTGGGTACATTATAACGATGCACTGCATTATATCGCTCTTCCTAATCGCGTTGTTTACTTTAGCGATTAGGAAGAAATTTATTTTAATTATAATTATTTTACTTTAATTATTTAATTATTTTACTTTAGACTCGAGTCTTGTTTTGGGGCCCGATTTTGACCCCGGGAGAGCTCCATCATTTTACGCTGAGCGTTCAACGTGTTAATGGATAAATCGGTTCTCAAAAGGCTTCCATTGATTCAAATATCTCTTTAGATTTTTGATTCCGCGCACAGAAATCATTATCGTTAGGTAAATAATGATATTAATGCACGCACGTGTATGGATATCTAGACACGTATGTACGTGATAAATTGCATGAAACTCAAAGTTTCCAGTCACGCGTTAATTTATTCCACTTTGTTGCGTGAAGGTAGAACTTTTCTTTTTCCTTTTTATTTCATTTTTTTCTTGTAGCACTCAATTTGCGAACATCATTCTTACTTCAGAAAGAAAAAGTGCAGAATTTAAGATCGACTCGATTCTTACGTCACCATCGCTGACGACGTTGACGTCAATTACTACTACTACCTTCACTATCATACTACATTTGCATAAACAGCCACGACTCAATCTCTATGCTATAATCCGCTTGTTCGAGTCCGAAAAGTACCAGCGTTAGATGCGCGTATCTGAATTCGTGCATGCATATACATGTATGTATATTCGCAAGTTGCCGGTATTTTTCATCTTCTCTTTGCGATAACTGAATTCCTTATTTATTTCCTGAGATAATGAAACTTAAGTAGAACACATTTAACCCTTTCGCTACGGCAAACTTTTCCTATAAATTTGATTATGAATTTATGACATATAGTTTATGTTCGAAGGTATATTATATAAAAAAAATAATTTTTAATATTTTTTCATATGGTTTCCCAATCCTACTTGTCTTTTTGATATAGAAAACATATATTTCTGATAAAGCATAAGAAATTAAATATTCTTATAACTTTCTTATAAAGATTTTTTATCCTTTTAGATGAGACAGTGTTAATAAAAATATTATGTTAATAACGAGCTTTGTTTAAGATACTTTAAATCAAATTGATTCTATGACATTCTTTTGATTTTATCTAAAACGATCATTGTTTGTATACAGGGAATATTTATATTTTTACAACCCATAATAATGAAAAAATATTATATATTATTGAAATATAAACTGTAAGATGTTTTTCTTTATATATAACTGCTGGTTATCTTTTTATGCAGAATATTTATTTAAGTTTTATAATCAATGTCGTGTATAGGTGACACTCCTAGCGAGAAGATTAACCTTTTGAATATTGTGAGCGCCTATAGGCAAACGCAAAATTTCTGAGCGCCTATATGTGCAAGTGGTCAAAGGGTTATGGCCAGAAATAATTTAAAATTTGTGCAGCTCGGTAAAACTATTTAACAGATTTTCTATTTACCAGACTATTTTTTTCGAATTGGACATTATAATGTACTTATATCTATTTGTATATAATACTGTTATTCTGTATATTAAGCATTATTTATTTACATAATTTATCGTATAAAAATATTTTCAGGTATTGCATTTCATTGTTACAGATCAATAAAAATACAATCATATCCTTATAAATGAAAAACATTTTATTGGAAGTCCAAAAAGACTGTATTATCGATAATATTACTTTAATTAATCAAAGCGTAACAAAGCACATTGTTTCAAATTATTGGAATAAATATTAAATTATGACGTACGAAAGAAACCGTATTAATTTCATGTTTCACTTTGTAACTTTTTAAATATTATGGTTACATCGAAATCTACTCTTCGGCTTCTTTTCTGTGATTTAAGTAAAATAAATTAAATTAAATTAAATAAATCCCCTCTGAAGATGTGCGGTTTACACAAAAAAAAGAAATGGAAGAGAATCAAAATTTTTTTGTATGACCTGCGAAATGGCACTCTGTGTGGTACCTTGCTTAAATATCATACTAAATAAATTGAAATTTTTTAAATTATTTTCTTTCTTCAATTTTATCTCATTCTTTTACGTATTTGGTTATTTTTCGACGATTTTCAAAATTTCAGTAAGAATAACATATTCAGAAAAAAATTGTTAATTTTCTTGTCAAATACAAATATAATCATTCCTTATTTTTTGTAATAATTTATATCAGGACCATTTACCCTGCGTTTGACGTGTATAAACGTCATTGCTTGATTTTAACTCCGCACCCTGTGATTTTTTGAAATTAAATTCAACAGTTAACACTTTGACTGCCACGCCGAAATTACGTGTTTCATTCAGGACACCACGGGTGTAATCTTATTATTCAAAGCATAGAATGGCAAAATAATAATAAATTGGTGATATAAGACAATATTTTTCCCCAATGGAAACAAAAATTTTTAATTTTTAACCCTTTCGTTACGGCAGTTCGCTCCGTCTTCGGTGAACGCTAAAACATCGTTTAACGCTACCTTAAAATTCTTTTATATGTATACTTTTTTAAGAGCTACTTAACAACTGTTTCATCGTATTATATGAGAAACTTGAAAATGAGTATATTTCAAAGTATATTCAGTTACTTACATGTTTAATACATATTTAATTACATATTTCGTATGTGCAATCTGCCGTATATATACGGCACCCGTATACACAGGTCGTCGCACGGATGTCGTATATATACGGCACCCGTATACACAGGTCGTCGCACGGATGTCGTATATATACGGCACCCGTAACGAAAGGGTTAATTCAGCAATGAGGCATTTTTTATTTCGAAATATCTTCTACTTAGCGGCTACATGCAAAATTCACTAACTGTTACTTTTCCTTCAATTTTTACAATTGTAAAAAGTTCAAAAGGTCACTAATGACCGCCGTGATGTCATAGGAGAAACCATGACTGGTCATATATGACCAACATGGCAGTCAAAGTGTTAACAGGTTAAACCACGTTTGATTATGTAACGTCTCGAAAACTGCAACTCCAAGAGTTTAAGTTTCGCGGGGTTGTAAGGCCCGATACGGTGATACGACAGTGTTGAAAAGATAAACTAAATTAACCCTCGTGATAGGGTAACGGGGTCATCTGAGACCCGCCTACTTTATCTACTGTGACAAAGCTGCGTGTATTAATGACGAAACCGTGTGTGTTAGTAACGAGGTAAATCCTCATTCTCCACTTTCTACTGAAACACATGTTACTTCGACCTATCTGTGCAACAGCGGTCATTTTTTTTTTTTTTCTTTCTCGGGGTTGGACTATATTGGCAACTTAGGCAGGAATTTTAGCATAGCCAAGGAGTAGCAACGGTAAGAGGTGTTCACTTTCTTCGCGTTCTTCAAGCGGAGCCTACGAAGCAATTAACAGAAGAATGCAAATTAACCGTACCACTGGGTTCTCGATATTTTTAATGTAGCAATCAATTTCTTCTGGAGTTTTTAATAACTCGTTGTTAATGGTGTATCGAAGGTATATTACATTAGAGTATGCAACGTCGCATACAAATGAATTCGTGTTTTTAATTTTTCATTTTTAGAGTGAAAGAAGCTTCTGGTCAATTAAGTTATCACGTTGATTCATCAATTTAGTAACAACTCGCGTATATCTGTTTACTGGAATCACTTCAATTACATGAATTACAGAAGTTTCGTCTTGCGTTTCTATACGAACGTATAGAATCAAGATTCGATAGTTACTCGAATAGAGCTGACTTGAAAGTCGAAGTGTGAAATTCAAGTTCTTAACAAGTAGTCTTCTTGTGGTATATAAATATCACATACTATGTTATGTAAATATATAAACATTTCATTATTTTATCGAATATTGTGTAAATATTAAACTACTCTAACTCGTAGTTTAATGAATACTCTTATAAATATCATTATGCAATTACTTTTTAAAGTAATGTCTAGTTTCTTTCTACGTCGTAGTGTCAAATGTGTTTATTTACTATCGAAAGATTTAAACTTATCCACAATTATCTGTGATAGCATAAATAACAAAGTCGGTTCAATGAAATTATCTATAATTCTTGTAAATTATTTGGACATCAAATTTTTCATTATTTTCATATTATCATGGCGCAAATTTGTCATTCGGTTAGAAATGTCTCGTATAATATGGCAGATAACTTTGCAAGATAACTTTAACTCAATATAAAAAAATTATAAGATAAATAATATGATAAAAATATAAGATAAATAAAAATATAATTGATAAATAAAAAATATATATCAATATAAAAGGCAAAGCCTGTACTTTCACATCCCTAGATTAAATTTTTACTTGTACGTTTCTGTAGAGAACAAAGAAAGTTTTTCATTGACAAATTTTTTTCGGAATCTAAAGTACTACAAATAGAACTAGTTAAACCTTTAGTTTACGATAATCACGCAAAAGTTACATATGGATTAGAATATATAATTTATAATTTAATATAATTTTATATAATATATAATTTATATAATTTGGTATTAACGATTCGGCTGTTGGAAGATTGAACGGTGTCTTATTCCACAACTGAACAATCAATCATATTTCATTAAATATATACATAATATATGAAATATATTTCATATGATATTTTAAGAATATCTTTCGTTTTAAGATTGATACATTTAACGAGCACAGTATTTCTTCGAAACCTTCGTTACGCTGAATTTCGCAATAACTCGTTCTAACACTATTCTAAGATAATTTTATATTTATTTTATATTCATGTCATATTTCTTTCATTTTCATCTATATTTCTTATGACATGTGTTTCAGGTAAATAGTTTAAGCTAAATAGATAAACGAGTATAACACAATATCATGTCGTAGTGAATGCTATAACAATACATGTTTCGAAAAGTATAATTTCATTATTAGAGGAAGGATGTCCGATTCGCGACGCTCCTAACACGTGTGCAGTATTCGCTGCTCACAAAGAATAAAAAGGAAATATTGTAACGATACTCCCGGGGTTTCTAGGACGGCCCAAGGAACTGATACAAGAAAGTAGGAGGAGACTCGCACGTATCCTTGTTGCGGAAGAAGCAAAGTCAGCAGCAATGGTATGGAAATTATTAGGAAAATAAGCAGCAGTGCACACTGTAGTAAATACAAGGAGAGAAAAAGTTCATTTGAAATGAAAATATTTAAAATAAGTAAATTTACGAATAGATATATCATTGAGCTTAGAATATTATAAAATTAACGATAAAGAGGAATTGTTTGATTCTCAGAAAGAAAGTGAAGAAGATAGTTAACATATATAGTTTAGATAGTTAATAAGATAGATAACTAGAAATGTGTTACATGGATGATGGAAAGATTTCGTTTGAGGGGCTTTATACTGTTATTAAGTGAGCTTTAATATACGAAGATGAATTTTTATAGGAATGTGTCGAAGAAACGGTCAAATTTAGCGACATGTCCGTACCATGGGACTGTTTAATGACATATGTGACAGGATATTAAACCAGATTAATGAAAAAATGGTACAAAACATTGTTGTCACATTCGAACTAGCAGAGACGCAAAAGTTGTCAGATAACCAAATTTTCAAATAATATAATAATCACTGACTATTTTATTATTCTGATATCAAAAATTTCACTTGCCTCAATAAGAGTAATATTTTTAAAAAGAATTTTGTTAATCAATCATTGGTGCTTATAGAGTTGGATTCCCTTTCGATTTTTTATAGAACTCTAGAGCTTTCTCGAGTATCACAGATCTAGAAATTGATACAGCTTTGCATCTTCTTTGTTGAAACTATCCAAGTATGGACTTCCTTGTCATCTATTTTTGGATTCGTGATGTTTTTCCGCTAGTATTAACTTCTGAGCAGTCTATATATCAGTCATATTATTATAATAGTCATATATAAGTCATAGTTTGAAACTAGAGGTTCAAAGCCTTATCTCAAAAATAGTAGTGTGAATAAATAAATCATTCGCTGTTCAATAAATCATGTGAATAAAACTTTAATAAATGTTCGCTGCAAATTAAGTTTTCTTTGATTGAAATTGATGATGGCAGCACTATAGTCGCGTCTAGTTCTTCGGATAGCAACATTATGGAACAATTTTTTTATAATAGTTAGAAAAACACAGATATTATTTATTGTTGGATTGAAATAGTCTCTTACTTGAATAATAGAATTTGGATAAGAGCCTCTCGATGTAATTCATTAGTTACGAGGGTTAAGAAAGTTGTTACGCTTAATAATTTCTTATTCAAGATGAAGAATTGCGATCATGTATTTACTGACAGTAAATTAATTAATAGTGTAATATTGGTTCGAAAAATTACAATTACGTGAAAAGTTCGACGAATTACATCTTGTAATTTAATTAATGGTAACATGTTCTAATATTTTCTGGAATTTAACGCTATTTTAGCATCTGCATGGCAAAGTTACGGTAAATTCTAGTTAGTCCCTCAGTGAACTAGTAAGCTGGGCAATCATAAAGTACCACCTATAGGTTATCACCTATTCGTGGAATAATCCTATCATAAATCGCTCCTAGCTTCGGAGACGCTTTTGATGTTCGACGAAATCACATCATGGTCACGGCGATCCTGTCAATTGAGGAAGACATGGGAATTCTGTTCTGAAGGAAAGGGCCTCATCTATAGCACGATTATAGGTGAGAAAAATGCCTCTTTCTTTAGAAATGATCGGCCAAGGGAAAAGAAGAAGAAGAAGGATGTAAAGTAAAACGTGAAAGTAAAACAACAAAAAGTGACACTTGCAAAAATAACATAAATGCAAATTTTATTTTAACAATAATTAAATAAACACACAAATATAATTTTAAAAAAGCACTCAAAGCTACGTTACGACTTTATGAAAGGATTATTATGAAAACACTTTGTTACAAAAATAACAAATATGTAAAATGTCAAACATTAATCTTCGAATGTCAAAAAACAAAGATTACTATAAATGTTGTCCTTATGTTGCTCTTACGTTGTCAGAATAATGTACTCCATTACATCCAACTAATCTCAAACACCAATTCTACTGTATCGATTAATTTACCATTCTACGTTTCTTAACTTTATTTCATAGTCCTCAACAACCAAATCTCCGAATCCTTCTATTTTGTTCTCTCAATATTCGGTATCTTCTGTAATCATCAGTAACTATCTACTTATCATGAGCTTCGTAGTTCAAACCCTGCTGACTTCATATCTGCTAGATATTCAACCGGAGAACTTAAGTTCACGGTACCATCACTTTTAACGTTTGCTGATAAGCGACGTACCTGTAGTCACGTATTAAACTTTTTCAATTTTCAACTCTTCAATGACGGAATAAATCGAGGTTATCACGTAGTCTCATCAGTTTACACTAAGATAACATTGCTACATACGTATATATATGTACATATTGCGATACGAAGGGAACTCGGAGCTTCTAAAATCGGGAAATATACATTTAGAAATTTCAGAATCAATTTATGAGCTATCGTTCGGTCTTCAATGTATAACTATTGAATTTAAAGGAAGTAACGAATATACATTTATATCTGTGAAAGCATGTAGACCTGTGCTTTATAATAACGATAATTTCACATTCTTACTTACTTATTTGCAGTTTTGCTTTCAGTTCGCAATTGGCATGCTCGTACATACGTGTAATTTGTAACCTATTCTTTCGCTTCTTCGTATATCATTTACATATCTAGTTTTGAATAAGTAATTCTTTCTCGTATCAGGCTGTCATGCACGTCGATGTGAAATTTAAATTAGGCAAACCTACTGTTTTATATAAATAATTTACTACATTCATACACAGTTTTTAATACACTTATCGACATAAACTTTAAAAATAATATAGCATTGGAACTTGCGAACACTCTAATAAATAAAGTAAGTACTTTTACTAACTAAGAGTAAAAGTATTAAATTTTTAACATTTCAGTTAAATTTATTCATGTTTCTTTGTTGATCGGTTAAAATGGAATCTTTCTTTTTCCTTTTAATAACGTTATTTAGTAATTTCTAGTTTCTCGCTTTATTCTTGATATCATTATTTATTACTGAATTAGTTTCAATGGTAAGGCAAAAGATGTAAATGTGTAGTTTTATTTAGAATACTCTTTATTAGATTGATACTGGTTGTAACATTGTTACTGCACTTTGATAATAATGCTGTTGCTACAATAGATCCTCATTATCACCGTAATAATCAAGGATAATTTACCTACATCACAATTCAACCCCATTAATCGTTTCACGGAGATAGAGAGTGAAAAATTTTCATTATCTTTGAATTGCGTTTTAAACCCAGCATGTCAGACGTTAACTGACTTCAGTATATATCCTCGCTTCTTCTTTTAAAATTGCATTTTCGCAACTTTAACGAGAAAAATGGCACTACCCTGAGGCGTGTTAAAGTAGAGAAAGTTTGGGAATTTTGCTCAGAAGTAATTATTAAACTAAAAGTGAAAATTATTATGGACGATATGAACGTAATTTTTAGTACTCTTTCCCAATTTGTTCAAACTCAAAACGTTACAAAATCTTTAATGCGTTTAATTTTAATCTTTACAGTTATTTTCGGAAATGGATACTTGTTTATATCCTCTATCGGCAATACGATCGGATTTGCCTGTAAACATAGTATCAGAATTGACTATTTGTTGAACTTTCCTCGACACTGATTGGCTGTGGCCTGATTGGCCTCATTGGAAAGTGAGGTGCCAAGCCCACGTTTTGCAGATTTTCAAAACTTGTGGTAATGCCTCTCCAACGAGATATTGCGACACAATTAGGCAGGATTCATAAAAAAATTTTTCAAGAAGTTTTTAAACTTTTTTGAAAACCTTTTAAGGAAAAATTACAAATGCTCTTCTCGGAGATATTTCTCTCTTATTCTTATTTTAAGCTTCCCTTTTACTATTTTATCATATTATATTAATTACTTGGTCTAATGCTAATTTTTGCCATCGTTAATTCACTCCCATTACGTGTATTTCTATTGTGTTTAATTTCATTATCTTTACTTCATTAATAAATGACTACAAGATGTCAAAGCGTATTACCGTTCATTAATAGTAAAACTGATTTATATCATGTCCCTTCATTAATATTGCAGTGTTATGTGCTGAATTGTAAGGAAAATATGGTTGTATGACAACAATCTCGGTGTAGATACTGAAACAAAGCTTCTCTGTAATATACGAAAGAGAAAATGCCGTTTAGTATTTTCCTCTTTCTAAATTGGATGCTGGGCGGGCAAGTATACTCATTTCTAGAGTGAAAAATCCGATTTACGGAAATTAAATTAAACCTCTGCAACAGTAACCTTTGAAATTAAATTTTTTAATTCCATTTCTGTGGTCAACTGTCGACAAATTAGATATATATGTATACACGTACACAGTGTGTAAGATAGTTTGCATGATGAGGTTGGAAATTCTACTTGCTGAAAAAATATAACAGAATAATTATATATATTTTCTTTATTGTTCCAAAATTATCGAAGACTTGATGTTTATATTTACTTTAGCATATGCTTACATCACCTTTAATAACATAAATTTATACCGTTTGAAGCTTTGAAATATCCTATCCTAAGAAGCAGAAAACAAAGTGAATAGGTTACGTTTCAAAAATTCCTTCGAAAGTGGCGAAATATGTAACACAAAGACACTTTTTTCTCTGCTTAAAGGCTACTTGCCTTTACAACTGTCTTTGCAAATTCAGAAGAAAGACATAAGACTACTTTGTAGTGGATAAAAATGAATTTTCTACGGATCTTTGAATTTTAATATTTGAATCAAGAATTTTCTTGGCTAATCTTCTTAACCTTTTCGCTACGGCGAACTTTTCCAAAAAATGTGATTATAAATTTATGATATATAGTTTAAGCTCGGAGGTATATTATATAAAAAGAAAGTTAAAACTTAATAACTTTCTAAAGATAGTACTCATAACAATGAGTATTTTACGAGTATTATTTTATTATATGTAATATTAGTATTATTATTAATATTATTATTTTATGAGTAATATGAGTATAACAATGAGAAATAACAATAATTCTCCAAAATATGAAACTTCAACATCGGTATAGCAAATTTCTCGTTGTATCACTGTAATAATCGTAATTCGTTAATATACTCAGAATTCATAAGCTCAAAACTCTCTCGGATTATAACTTACTCGCATCTCTTTACTTTTCATTCGAGTCTTTATATTTCTTTCGTTCCTTCGTTTTCAGTCATAATGCATGCAGAGGAGCTATATATCTAGAATTCATAAAGAAACTTCAAGAATATTCCGTGGTGCAGGTTCTAAGAATCGTTTGATCACATCGAATCGCGACCTACTTTGCAGAACTCCTAGTGCCGACAGTTCGATAAATATTACTGTTTCACCAATTGCTAACAGTTATTGCTATATACTGTCTTCATTAAAAAGTTTAAAAGTCATTTCCTAATCGACTTCACTGTTCATGATTCTATATAAATAAAGAATATAATAACGAAGTGAAATAAAAGTTTCGAATAAAATGATGAACGACTCTTAGAAGTTCTTTTCTGGAGAAAAATATATAGCTTATTTGATTAAAAATGTTTACTATATACTATTGCAGAAATAAGTCTGTTATGTTCATAATAAAATTCATTTTGTGGTATTATTTTATTAATATACCAATGTAGGATCGTATTTTGGGGGATGAAATTGATTTGAATAATATTCCTACTTTTTATAGGAATACGATAACATTATTAAAGTAATTAATAAACTAGAATAGACAACTGATCTAACAACTAACTGAAAGCTCTTTTTAAAACTGAACTAAAATTGACTTACAACTGAAACTCTTACGGCGCTGGCTTTCATCAAACTAAAGACTGCTTTAAAAATTAAACTTCGTCCTTAGACTCCTATTTAAACCTTTCATTCAATTTTCTTTCCTTTCTTTCCTGGCGCATCCTGGCCATTGAACGGGTATTTCAGACAGTCATGACGTATCCCTAAACTTTATGTTATGTTTACATGTTTACTCATAAACATTATCTACATTTGTCCTTCAGACCTTATGGTGTACTTGCATAATATTTTATATCATTTGCAGGTTCAGATTTGCGATATATTTTCAAAAAGAAGATCCACTTGATAAAGAGCAATATCATTGTAAATGGAGCATTAAAAGTCATCTAAATACGTATCAAACGCTATTCCATTGCTTTAGTCATCACATTTCTGGACGTTCAGTAAATCTGAAGTCGTGCTATGCTAATTAACCCTTAACGAACGAATACCGCCATACTCGCGACATTATAAATATTCTAAAAAAATCGAATGCCTCCATACACGCGGCATGACGTGATATTTTAGGAAATCTGTTAGGTTTGGCCTTATTTATGCAACAATTAAGGGCGATCGGCAATTGTTTTTTGTCGTTCTCTGGAACGCATTCCTCTCATTCCTCTCCGAGGATTGAGCGAAAATGCATCGTTTTATATGCGGTCAATAAAGTTTGTTATCGTCATTTTCGGAGGAAGGCGGGAAACACGTAATTATTGCGATACTTGTAGTAAGAAACCTGGTATTCACATTGGGGACTGTTGCGAGAAGTACCACACCCAAAAAAAATATAAATAATTTTGTATAAATATATCGTTAATCTATAAAAAATAAATTTCTAAATGTATACAAATCTATACATTACATGCACGCATCTATTTGTTTATTTCAATTCCTATTATTTTTCTGAAATTTTCACTTCAGTATTCTTTTGTACGGATATATCTGTTCATATACTACCTATTATTACTGTAAGTTTTCATAAAATCAAATAAAGCGATATTAATTATGCATCTTTTCTCGCTCTGGAAATGAAGCACTTAATTTCCTAAAAATCCGTCGACTTACTGGTCATAGTATTAAAAAAATGCGCTCGTTCGTTAAGGGTTAATAGGCACGTTAGGCATTCAGACACCTGCAGTTCTCTTGTCCATTTCTAACCTTCCTTACAGCAAACTCATGCTCGCGTGTCTCACTGTAGATTATATCTCGAAGATGACCGTCTTTGGAGATTCCATAGGAAGTTATTTAGAAACCACATCATTGCCCCCCTCATCTGTTTTAATATTTAATGCGTGTACACATGTGCAGCACTGAGCTTGATAGAGAAAGAATGAAATAAGTAGTTGGATTGAACCAACTGAAATACCTAGAAATTTGTAGACGTGAACGGTTTCACAATTTAACAAACACGGACTCGTACGTTTAAATAAATCATAGAACATAATTTGACAGTAATTTAAGAAATTGAACTATGATTATGATAAATAATAAATTAATTAATTTTTAATTAATAATTATTAATATAATTATGATAAAGGAGTAGAAAATTTGTCGAACCAACAGAGACTGTGAAAGCTTGTTCTATGTAAACTAATAAAACTAATCCTTAGACTAAATTTGGCTCAAATTTCAAGTCCGTCTTGCTAAATATCCTTTCTAAATTCTATAAAGTCGAATTGCTCCAGTGATATTAATTTTTTTGAAGTTCTTAGCAGAATGTTCGAAAAAATTTAAAAGTCATTTGACATACTTCGATCAATCGTAGCGTATATTCTCCTGTGCCTTCGGAACAACTGACGCCTTGCTGGAATTATACCTGAACTCATTTCTCGAGAGTATTCAGAACTTGCATAGGTATGAAGGGAGTTCGTGCTCGAATATTTGAGGCCATAGACTTTTCGTTATTCTGTAACAAATGCATAAAGTATTTGGAGAATTAAATGCCAAAAGCGCAGAACAATATTTATATTGCTTCTTTTACATGCAGAATAAGAATGTCAGATAAGTCTATGTAGGTGGTCTCGATATAATCTGTTTATTGAATAATGTTGAATATTAAAAGACCTCTAAATATTTTTTATTACAAATATTTTTAACCCTTTAGCTTACAATGACGCATCACAGGCGTCGTAAGGCAATCTAGCCAATTTGCAACAATAAATCTTTTTTTGGTTTAATAATCAACTAATCGTAATTATTTAGCAAACACCTTGCAAAGTTAATTGTTCCACGCACGTGTATATACAAATCATAGGAAGTTTGCGATTTGTACAATTTCGAACGCTCAGCCAATGACTTTGGTGTAGCTTTTGTTGAAAAATAAATCGTAAGGCAAGGGGTTAAGTGTAAATATTTTTAAGTCATATCTCTCCAATAAAAGTATAAAATTTTGAAAATATTTTTGGATTAATCGTTAATTTATAAGAAAAAAAGGAAATCATGAACAATTTATGGTAAAGAACCTCGCGTAACGAGATATTGTGATGAATATAAGTCCTCAAGGATCAGTAGAACAGATTACCTGTATGATGAATATTAAACAACTCCTGCGTCGATAAATATTTTTAAATTATGTCTCTTGAATAAGGTATAAAATTTTGAAAATATTTTTGGATTAATCGTTAATTTATAAGAAAAAAGGAAATTATGAACAATTTATGGTAAAGAACCTCGCGAAACGAGATATCGTGTTGAATATAAATCCTCAAGGACCAGTAGAACAGATGGGCAGTAAAATTATATACCTATACTCTTATATTTCATTTTACATATCTCAAGGAGAGTTTAAAATCAATATTTTCATTATTGTTCAGTTAATGTTTTCATAATGTTAGTATAACTAATATTATCATTATGTTTACTGATGCAACATTCGTACATATGAAAACAATCAATGATGATTCACGTATTTATGTTATGTATTTGTATATAAAATATCTACAAACAATTTGATAACACGATTGTACTAAGCGATCTGTTTGTTTACAACGAATAGGATCCCGTGATGGTATCTATAATCATACTTTGTCATTTCTCCAATGATAAAGGTATTTAACCATTATTAGCAGAAATATCCTGCAGTGATATTATTATACTTCCTTTAAAATTTGTCAAACTTCTGTAACAAGTAAGAAACCCCAATTTTTGTACGAACAGTACAAATATTTTATTTAATATTTCATTCTGTTTTCAAATTAAATCCAATCGACTTTAAAGGGTTCATATCTCGAAAAAGAAACTTTAAAATAGGATATACATATTTTTCAGAGTAAAAAGAAACAGAGTGTATCACGTACAGCCGTTGATTATTTATGGTTTCCATTGAAACTCTTTTAACGTTGTTTTTGAATATCGGTATATAATAAATGTATACACCAACTGAGGAAATTAAACGACTACGGACACAATGCTATACAGATGATAGACTGAGTGGAACACAGACTGAAACTGCGTCAACGTTAAAATTCGGTCATTCAAGATTCCCGACACTCGTTTTTTTCTTGATACTCTTGATGTCGTTCTACATTTTTATGTCGATTGAGAAAACGTTCTTCTGTTCTTTGTATATCAAGTTATATTAGACTCTGATTTAGACACGCTGAAGGTTGTGTTCGATTAAACATCTCAAATAAGAGCTATCGCGATATTTACAGAAGGTAACCCATTTAAATTGACTTCCTAGAATATTTTCTTGATACACGGTAATATTAAAAAATTGGTCCAAATAAAAATTAGATGATTTTAGCAGTTACTTATTTCAATTACTTACTTCGATTTAGTAGAACTATATATTCTTTACCAAAATAACGTGTTTATTCCAGAAAAAAGCACTATATAACTTAAACAAAAAGTCAGTAATTTAGAAAATTTTTCAATTTTAATCCCTTGACGTACAAATTAAATACACTTCATGTGATTCAAAAATATTATTTCATTTCGCTAAGTTGAACTAGAGAATGGAAGCTGAAAAGGAATATATTTTTTCTTAAATATTGGATATTTATTGTTAAGATTGATTCGTAAAATTTATCTTTTGACATACAATAAAGAGAAATACTTACCAAAGTCAAAGAATGCCTTGAAATATATAACCAGTCTAACTCGCCATTGTATGTTAATATTAGATAGTAGTATAGACATATATAGTAATATGAAGAAAGAAATAGTTATGGTAGTGTTGAATGCGAGCAAAGCAGAAACCTAATTTAAAACCAATTCACTTTCGATTGAAACATTTCTTTAGCATCATCAGCAGTTTCCAAGGTATTTTCATTACCGAATTTAAATCAGTCAACCTGTATACGTAACGTGATATGATGATATTATCAACTAATACGATCTCTCGCAGATCAATAGCAGAATAAAACAGCAAAGAATATTGGATCGAAATCGGAATCACGGTGGTATTATTTACAAAATTACATTCGTGAATTTTCATGAATTCGTAGGTGGTTTCTCGCGTGATTAAAAATGAGGTGACTAAAACAGTCGTCGCATCGAGCAGAATCGATGAAGAAGAATTTCTCCTTTGCTATTGATTTCCTTCTGAAATATGTATGTATCGCATCACGCATTCGGAGGTTTCTCGATCTATCGCAAGGTATACGCAGACTGTAAACCAGGATTGACTTCGATATCGAAGAATGGGACGGTCGCTAAGCTAGGATTCGCGATCTATATTTGATCGAACTCGATGCCAGATCCCAACGCGGTCAATCCTTGCGAGAGTACATCTACGAAGCCAGGTCTCCGGCAATAATTCGAGAAAGATCTTCCTGACGACGTTGACGGCTCCTTCGGGAATGGATGCCCGAGATAAATGGAAAGTCGGAGCATTGGGACCATTTTCTTTCTCCTTCCTAAATTCGATGAAATGCCACATAGATATGCAGTAGACATATATACGTACCTATCGTGCAACTCGTTTCATAGTATTCATAGCAAGATTTTTTTAATCTGTTTACGAGAATATTTCGATGTAAGGTAACATGGCCGTGACATTCGCAGAATTTAGATACAACTTTTGAGAAATACGCAACCAACGTCGCAAAATATGACTAAAGGGTAGCATTGATGTTTAAGGAGATCATGTCACTTTGAGTGTCACTTTCCAAGCTTTCTTTGAGACTTTTTTCTCCCAAGGAATTCATAAGATACTCTTATACCGGCTTTACGTAGACGTGTCTATTCGTATTTCAAAAGTGTTCGTCGTCTTTCAAAGAAAAATACACGAAATTGAACGAAGGTAATCGAATATAGTTTCCTCGGGTAAGAATCCTTGCGATTAATATGTTTCCCACCGTTTTCTATATGAAAATATAACGAGTGAAGCATCTTTATATATGTATATAAATCTTGTTACAAGCCGAAACAAAATTATGAATAAATTTCCAAAGTGCTTTTAATTAAATAAAGTATCGATATGGTTTTTGCGCAATTTTGGTTCTTTATAATAATCTCTTAATACTAATCCGACCTGCTATTTATACAAGATACATATTTAAATGGACACAAACAAATATTAGTAATGAGATGTAAGTCAAAGGACGAATTATTTCAAGAATCGCATAATTTGAGCTTGGATTTTTTCTAAATCTAAGATATTGCAGTGAGCGACTCAAACATCTTGTACAAAATGTGAAACAGTGCCTCCTGCAAAGTATTATACGGCAATAATAGACAACTTGACCATAGTATGATAGAAAATCATAGAAAACCATAAGTTTAGTCGGTATAATTGCCTAGAATTTCGAAAAGCGTTGAAATTATCATATTACACGTGCCTAGAATAGATCAAATGTTAACACAGTCTTACAGACCTTCATCGCTTCTGCTTATTTTACCCAAATTACTATAGAAAAAAAAATCGTTAACGAAAAACTTCTAGATATAATAAAAGGAAAGAATTTGATAACGAAAACATTGCTGAATAGAAGAACTGAATGATTGCTAAAATATTAACTGCGTTACGATAGTAAAAATATCGTGTCGCAGTATTTCTCGTCTATGCACATTTAGAGAATATTTTATTATTACCACTAAACCTACCACGGTCAATTGACCGGTGAATGGAAAAGAAATAAAAGCTTTAAAAAATAAAATAACGAGAGATATTGAAAAACTGTTTCTATGTAACTGTTTATATAAATGTAATATACTATATTAACAATATATTATTATTAACACTAAACCTACCACGGTCAAATGACCGGTGACTGGAAAAGAAATAAAAGCTTTAAAAAATAAAATAACGGGAGATATTGAAAAACTGTTTCTATGTATCTGTTTATATAAATGTAATATACCATTGAAAATATCATACATAGATGAGCTTCCGATTACTTTCAATAGATTCATTCTCGAAATAAAAGAAATATGCTTCTCTAATATAATTTTGCAAACAAATTTCATTAAAGATTATACAGAATATTACTATCTTTAAACGACGATTATACCGTTTTTTTTCTTCTTATTATTATTTATAAATGAATATACGAGTTGAAAATGAAGAAGGTAAATGTGTTATGAAAAGAAGTAAAATGACATAGGAGATGCGAAATGAGAATAAAGCTTTAAGAATCATCTCATCCAATTGCTTTCTGAATCGCATTTCATTTCATTCTGCGTATTCCTGTTTTCCTTACTAATCGTAAATTAGAAAGATACTACATTTCTTCACAGAGGAATTCCCTGCTTGAAATTGTGGCACAATACCATCCCTTTTTGTTTCCCTTTTGCCAGTGTCTATGCATAATAGGTTACATCAACCGAGTTCCAACAAAATGGACGATTCTTATCATAACACCGTCTCAGAGGATAAACTCTGGATGAACGACGAGTTACGGCAGCGGAGAGAACAGAATCGTTTCCGTCGTCAGAGGGTTGGTTAATCCGGTTAGTGGAGAAGTTACTGGTCGAATCAGCAGAAGAGAAAGGCATGGACAGTTAAGGAAAATCAGCGATAGAAGTAAGACAGTTAGTCACCCCAAACATTCTGTTAT
>NW_027470684.1:0-34275 GCF_051020765.1 Lasioglossum baleicum | reverse complement strand
TCATATGAAAATTTGCTCTACTGATACTTTCGACTAGTATTGTGGTGAGCTATTTTCATTGCATATACAATATGAAAACTTTCTCTACTGATATTTTCGACTAGTATTGTTGTGAGCTAATTTTAATGCATATATAATATGAAAATTTGGTTTACTGATATTCTCGACTAGTATTGTAGTGAGCTAATTCTTTTGCATATATTATATGAAATTTTGCTTTACTGATATTTTCGACTAGTGTTGTGGTGAGGTAATATTATTGCATATATAATATAAAAATTTGCACTACTGATATTTTCGACTAGTGTTGTGGTGATCTAATTCTATTGCGTATATAATATGAAAATTTGTTCTTCCGATATTTCCTACTTGTAACAAATTGTATTGTGCAAAATTTGATCTATCGATATTCTCGACTAGTATTGTGGTGAGCTAATTTCATTGCCTGTATGATATGAAAATTTGCATACTGATATTTTCGATTAGAATTGTGGTGAGCTAATTTTATTGTATATATAATATGAAAATTTGATCTATTGAAATTTTCTACCGATGTCAAATTTTATTGCCTAAAATGTGGTGCAGTGACATCTTCGACTAGTATTGCAGTGCGCTAATTTCATTGCATATATAATATGCAAATTTGCTCTACATATATTTTCGACTAGTATTGCGGTGACCTAATTTTATTGCATATATAATACCAAAATTATATCTTCTGATATTTTCGACTAGTGTTGTGGTGATCTAATTTTTTTGCTTATATAATGCGACAGTTTCTTCTACTGAAATTTTGAACTGGTAACAAATTGTATTGTGCAAGATTTGATGTATCGGTATTTTCGACTAGTGTTGTGGTGAGTTAATTTTATTGCCTATATAGTATGAAAATTTGCATACTGATATTTTCGACCCGAATTGTGGTGAGCTAATTTCATTGTATATGCAGAATGAAAAGTTGCTCTATTGATATTTGCGACTAGTATTGTGGTGAGCTAATATTAATGCATATGTAATATGAAAATTTGCTCTACTGATATTTCCGACGAGTATTGTGGTGAGCTAATTGTAGTGCATGTATAATATGAAAATTTGTTGTATTGAAATTTTATAGTGTTGACAAATTTTATAGTGTAAAATTTGCTCTATTGTTATTTTCGACTAGTATCCTGGCCAGATGATTTTATTGCGTATATAATATGATAATTTGTTCTTTTCAAATGTTTTAGTGTTGACAAATATTATTGGGTAAAATTTGCTCAATTAATAATATCGACTAGTATTGTGGAGAGCTAATTTTATTGCATATGTAATATGATAACTTTCTCTATTGATATTTTCGACTAGTATTGCGGCGAGCTAATTTTAATGCATATATAATGTGAAAATTTGCTCTACTGATATTTTCGACTAGTATTTCGCTGACCTAATTTTATTGCATATATAATATCAATACTATATCTACTGATATTTTCGACTAGTATTGTGGTAAGCCACTTTTATTGCGTATATAATATGAAAAATTGTTCTATTCAAATTTTCTACGGGTGACAAATTTTGTTTTCCAAATTTGATCTATTGATATTTTCGACTAGAATTGTGCTGAGCTATTTTCATTTCATATATAATATGAAAATTTCTTATATTGATATGTTCGGCTAGTATTATGGTGAGCTAATTTCATTGCACATGCGATATGAAAATATGATCTTCTGATATATTCGACTAATATTGTGGTGAGCTTATTTTACTGCATATATAATATGAAATTCTGCTTACTGATATTTTCGACTAGTATTGTGATGAGATAATTATATTGCGTATATAACATGAAAACTCGTTCTATTGAAATTTCATACTGTTGACAAATTTTATTCAACATAATTTGATGTATCGATATTTTCGATTACTATTTTTGTGAGCTAATTTCATTGCATATACAATATGATAATTTGCTCTACTGATATTTTCGACCAGAATTGTGGCGAGCTAACTTTATAGCATATATAATATGAGAATTTGCGCTACTGATATTTTGGACTGGTATTGTGGTGAGCTTTTTAATGCATTTAAAATATGAAAATTTGCTCTACTGATATTTTCGACTAGCATTGTGGTGAGCTAACTTTGTTGAATATATAATAAGAAAATTACTTCTACTGAAATTTTTTATTAGTAATTTGGTCAGCACATTTTATTTCATATATAATATGAAAATATTACCTACTGATAATTTCGACAAGTATTGTGGTGAGCTAGTTGTATAGCATGTATGATATGAAAATATATTTTCTTGCAATTTTCTACTTATGACATATTATATTGTGTAAAATTTGTTCTATTGATATTTTCGACTAGTATTGTGGTGTACTAATTTTATTGGATGTATAATATGAAAATTGGCTCTACAGATATATTTGACTAGTATTGTGGTGAGCTAATTTCGGTGCATATATAATATGAAAATTTCCAATTCTGATACTTTCAACTAGTATTGTGGGGAGCTAATTTTAATGCATATACAATATGAAAATTTGCTGGACTGATATTTTCGAATAGTATTGTCGTGTGCCTATGTCACTGCATATATAATATGAAAATTTGAACTACTGATATATCCGACTAGCATTGTGGTGAGGTAATTTTATTGCATATGCTATATGAATGTTTGCTCTACTGATATTTTCGATTAGCATTGTGGTGAGCTAATTTCATTGCGTATATAATATGAAAATTTGCTCTACTGATATATTCGACCAGTATTGTGGTGAGCTAATTTTACTGCATGTATAATATGAAAATTTGTTGTATTGAATTTTTCTTCTGGTGACAAATTTTATTGTGTAAAATTTCTTCTATTGTTTTTTTCGACTTGTATTGTGGTGAGCTATTTTTATTGCGTATATATTATAAATATTTGTTCTATTGTAATTTTCTACTGCAGACAAATTTTTTTGTTTATTATTGGATATAATGGTATTTTCGATTCGTACTGTGGTGAGCTAATTTTATTGTATATGCAGTATGAAAATTCGATCTATTGATATTTGCGACTAGTATTTTGGTGAGCCAATTGTTTTCCATATATAATATAAAAATTTGCTCTCCTGATATTTTGGACCAGTGTTGTGGTGAGCTAATTTTAATGCATGTATAATATGAAAATTTGTTGTATTGAAATTTTCTACTCCTGACAACTTTTATAGTGTAAAACTTGCTCTATTGTTATTTTCGGCTGGTACCGTGTTCAGCTAATTTTAATGCACATATAATATGAAAACTTTCTCTACTCATATTTTCGAATAGTATTGTGGTGTGGTTATGTCACTGCATATGTAATATGGACATTTGCTCTACTGATATTTCCGACTAGTATTGTGGTCAGGTAATTTTATTGGATATATAATATGGAAGTTTGCTCAACTGATATTTTCGACTAGTATTTTGGTGAGCCAATTGTTTTCCATATATAATATAAAAATTTGCTCTCCTGATATTTTGGACCAGTGTTGTGGTGTACTAATTTTATTGGATGTATAATATGAAAATTGGCTCTACAGATATATTTGACTAGTATTGTGGTGAGCTAATTTCGGTGCATATATAATATGAAAATTTCCAATTCTGATACTTTCAACTAGTATTGTGGGGAGCTAATTTTAATGCATATACAATATGAAAATTTGCTGGACTGATATTTTCGAATAGTATTGTCGTGTGCCTATGTCACTGCATATATAATATGAAAATTTGAACTACTGATATATCCGACTAGCATTGTGGTGAGGTAATTTTATTGCATATGCTATATGAATGTTTGCTCTACTGATATTTTCGATTAGCATTGTGGTGAGCTAATTTCATTGCGTATATAATATGAAAATTTGCTCTACTGATATATTCGACCAGCATTGTGGTGAGCTAATTTTACTGCATGTATAATATGAAAATTTGTTGTATTGAATTTTTCTTCTGGTGACAAATTTTATTGTGTAAAATTTCTTCTATTGTTTTTTTCGACTTGTATTGTGGTGAGCTATTTTTATTGCGTATATATTATAAATATTTGTTCTATTGTAATTTTCTACTGCAGACAAATTTTTTTGTTTATTATTGGATATAATCATATTTTCGACTCGTATTGTGGTGAGATAATTTTATTGCATATATAATATGAAAACTTTCTCTACTGATATTTTCGACTAGTATTGTGGTGAGCTAATTTTATTGCATATGTAATATGAAAATTTGCTTTACTGATATTTACGACTAGTATTGTGGTGAGCTAATTTCATTGCATATGTAATACGAAAGTTTTCTCTACTGATATTTTGGACTAGTAATGTGGTCAGCTAATTTTATTGTACATGCAATATGGAAATTTGCTCTATTGATATTTTCGACTAGTGTTGTGGCGAGCTAATTTCATTGCGTATATAATACGAAAATTTGCTCTACTAATATTTTCAACCAGTATTGTGGTGAGCTAAGTTTATTGCATGTATAATATGAAAATTTGTTATATTGAAATTTTCGACTAGTATTGTTGTTAGCTAAATTTATTGCATATATAATATGAAATTTTGATTTACTGATATTTCCGAATAGTATTGTGGTGAGCTAATTTTATTGCATGTATAATATGAAAATTTGCACAACTGACATTTTCGACTAGTATTGTGGGGAGCTAATTTTAATGCATATGCAATATGAAAATTTGCTCGACTGACATTTTCGACTAGTATTGTGGTGATCTAATTTTATTGCGTATATAATTTGAAAATTTTATCATCTTAAATATCCTACTGGTAACAAATTGTATTGTGCAAGATTTCTTGTATCGATATTTTCGACTAGTTTTGTGGTGGGCTAATTTTATTGCCTATATAATGTGAAAATTTGCATACTGATATTTTCGATTCGAATTGTGGTGAGCTAATTTTATTGTATATGCAGTATGAAAATTCGATCTATTGATATTTGCGACTAGTATTTTGGTGAGCCAATTGTTTTGCATATGTAATATAAAAATTTGCTATACTGATATTATCGACTATAATTATGGTGAGCTAATTTTATTTCATGTGCAATATGAAAATTGGCTCTACTGATACTTTCGACTAGTACAGTCGTGAGCTAATTTCATTGCGTATATGATATGAAAACTCTTTCTATTGAAATTTTCTACTGTTGGCAAATTTTACTATGCATAATTTGATGTATCGATATTTTGGGTTAGTATTGTGGTGAGCTAATTGCATTGCATATATAATATGAAAATTTGCTAACTGATATTATCGACTAGTATTGTGGTGAGCCAATTTAAATTCAAATATAATATTAAAAATTGTCCTAATCAAACTTTCTACTGTTGACTAATATTGTTTCCAAATTTGATCTATTGATATTTTCGACTAGTATTGTTGTTAGTTAATTTCATTGCCTATATAATATGAAAACTCGTTCTATTGAAATTTTATAATGTTGAGAAATCGTATTGTGCAAAATTTGAGCAATCGATGTATTCGACTAGTATTGTGGTGAGCTAATTTTGTAGCATATATTATATAAAAATTTGCTCTACTGATACTTGCGACTAGTATTGTGGAGAGCTAACTTTATCGCATATATAATATGAAAATTTGTTTTATTGAAATTTTCTACTGGTCACAAATTTTATTGTGCAAAGTTTGATCAACCGATATTTTTGACTACTGTTGTGGAGAGCAAACTTTATAGCATATATAATATGAAAATTTACACTACTGACATTGCGGACTAGTATTGTGGCGAGCAAATTTTGTTTCGTATATAGTATGAAAGTTTGCTCTACTGATGCTTTCGACTAGTACTGTGATGAGCTAATTTCATTGCGTATATCATATGAAAATTTGTTCTATTGATATTATCGACCCGTAATGTGTTGAGCCAATTTAAATTCATATAATATATGAGAATTTGCTCTATTGATACCTTCGATTAGTGTTGTGGTGAGATAATTTTATTGCATATATAATATGAAAATTTGCGTACTGATGTTTTCGACTAGTATTGCAGTGCGCTAATTTCATTGCATATATAATATGCAAATTTGCTCTACATATATTTTCGACTAGTATTGCGGTGACCTAATTTTATTGCATATATAATACCAAAATTATATCTTCTGATATTTTCGACTAGTGTTGTGGTGATCTAATTTTTTTGCTTATATAATGCGACAGTTTCTTCTACTGAAATTTTGAACTGGTAACAAATTGTATTGTGCAAGATTTGATGTATCGGTATTTTCGACTAGTGTTGTGGTGAGTTAATTTTATTGCCTATATAGTATGAAAATTTGCATACTGATATTTTCGACCCGAATTGTGGTGAGCTAATTTTATTGCATATGTAATATGATAACTTTCTCTATTGATATTTTCGACTAGTATTGCGGCGAGCTAATTTTAATGCATATATAATGTGAAAATTTGCTCTACTGATATTTTCGACTAGTATTTCGCTGACCTAATTTTATTGCATATATAATATCAATACTATATCTACTGATATTTTCGACTAGTATTGTGGTAAGCCACTTTTATTGCGTATATAATATGAAAAATTGTTCTATTCAAATTTTCTACGGGTGACAAATTTTGTTTTCCAAATTTGATCTATTGATATTTTCGACTAGAATTGTGCTGAGCTATTTTCATTTCATATATAATATGAAAATTTCTTATATTGATATGTTCGGCTAGTATTATGGTGAGCTAATTTCATTGCACATGCGATATGAAAATATGATCTTCTGATATATTCGACTAATATTGTGGTGAGCTTATTTTACTGCATATATAATATGAAATTCTGCTTACTGATATTTTCGACTAGTATTGTGATGAGATAATTATATTGCGTATATAACATGAAAACTCGTTCTATTGAAATTTCATACTGTTGACAAATTTTATTCAACATAATTTGATGTATCGATATTTTCGATTACTATTTTTGTGAGCTAATTTCATTGCATATACAATATGATAATTTGCTCTACTGATATTTTCGACCAGAATTGTGGCGAGCTAACTTTATAGCATATATAATATGAGAATTTGCGCTACTGATATTTTGGACTGGTATTGTGGTGAGCTTTTTAATGCATTTAAAATATGAAAATTTGCTCTACTGATATTTTCGACTAGCATTGTGGTGAGCTAACTTTGTTGAATATATAATAAGAAAATTACTTCTACTGAAATTTTTTATTAGTAATTTGGTCAGCACATTTTATTTCATATATAATATGAAAATATTACCTACTGATAATTTCGACAAGTATTGTGGTGAGCTAGTTGTATAGCATGTATGATATGAAAATATATTTTCTTGCAATTTTCTACTTATGACATATTATATTGTGTAAAATTTGTTCTATTGATATTTTCGACTAGTATTGTGGTGTACTAATTTTATTGGATGTATAATATGAAAATTGGCTCTACAGATATATTTGACTAGTATTGTGGTGAGCTAATTTCGGTGCATATATAATATGAAAATTTCCAATTCTGATACTTTCAACTAGTATTGTGGGGAGCTAATTTTAATGCATATACAATATGAAAATTTGCTGGACTGATATTTTCGAATAGTATTGTCGTGTGCCTATGTCACTGCATATATAATATGAAAATTTGAACTACTGATATATCCGACTAGCATTGTGGTGAGGTAATTTTATTGCATATGCTATATGAATGTTTGCTCTACTGATATTTTCGATTAGCATTGTGGTGAGCTAATTTCATTGCGTATATAATATGAAAATTTGCTCTACTGATATATTCGACCAGTATTGTGGTGAGCTAATTTTACTGCATGTATAATATGAAAATTTGTTGTATTGAATTTTTCTTCTGGTGACAAATTTTATTGTGTAAAATTTCTTCTATTGTTTTTTTCGACTTGTATTGTGGTGAGCTATTTTTATTGCGTATATATTATAAATATTTGTTCTATTGTAATTTTCTACTGCAGACAAATTTTTTTGTTTATTATTGGATATAATGATATTTTCGATTCGTACTGTGGTGAGCTAATTTTATTGTATATGCAGTATGAAAATTCGATCTATTGATATTTGCGACTAGTATTTTGGTGAGCCAATTGTTTTCCATATATAATATAAAAATTTGCTCTCCTGATATTTTGGACCAGTGTTGTGGTGAGCTAATTTTAATGCATGTATAATATGAAAATTTGTTGTATTGAAATTTTCTACTCCTGACAACTTTTATAGTGTAAAACTTGCTCTATTGTTATTTTCGGCTGGTACCGTGTTCAGCTAATTTAATGCACATATAATATGAAAACTTTCTCTACTCATATTTTCGAATAGTATTGTGGTGTGGATATGTCACTGCATATGTAATATGGACATTTGCTCTACTGATATTTCCGACTAGTATTGTGGTCAGTGTAATTTTATTGGATATATAATATGGAAGTTTGCTCAACTGATATTTTCGACTAGCATTGTGGTGAGCTAATTTCATTGCGCATATAATATGAAAATTTGCACTACTGATATTTCCGACTAGCATTGTGGTGAGGTAATTTTATTGCATATGCTATATGAATGTTTGCTCTACTGATATTTTCGATTAGCATTGTGGTGAGCTAATTTTATTGCATATGTAATAAGAAAATTTGCTTTACTGATATTTACGACTAGTATTGTGGTGAGCTAATTTCATTGCATATGTAATACGAAAGTTTTCTCTACTGATATTTTCGACTAGTAATGTGGTCAGCTAATTTTATTGTACATGCAGTATGGAAATTTGCTCCATTGATATTTTCGGCTAGTGTTGTGGCGAGCTAATTTCATTGCGTATATAATACGAAAATTTGCTCTACTAATATTTTCGACCAGTATTGTGGTGAGCTAAGTTTATTGCACGTATAATATGAAAATTTGTTATATTGAAATTTTCTAATGTTGACAAATTTTTTGTGTAAAACTTGCTCTATTGATATTTTCGACTAGTACCGTGGTCAGCTAATTTTATTGCATATATAATATGAAAACTTTCTCTACTGATATTTTCGATTAGTATTGTGGTGAGCTAATTTCTTTGCGTATATAATATGAAAATTTGCTCTACTGATATTTTCGATTAGTGTTGTGGTGATCTTATTCTATTGCAAAATAATATGCAAATTTGGTCTACTGGAATTTCCTACTTGAAGGAAATTGTATTGTGCAAAATTTGATCTATCGATATTTTCGACTAGTATTGTGGTGAGCTAATTTCATTGCATATATAATATGAAAATTTGTTATATTGAAATTTTCGACTAGTATCGTTGTTAGCAAAATTTATTGCATATATAATATGAAATTATGATTTACTGATATTTCCGACTAGTATTGTGGTGAGCTAATTTTATTGCATGTATAATATGAAAATTTGCACAACTGACATTTTCGACTAGTATTGTGGGGAGCTAATTTTAATGCATATACAATATGAAAATTTGCTCGACTGATATTTTCGGATAGTATTGTCGTGTGCCTATGTCACTGCATATATAATATGAAAATTTGCACTACTGATATTTCCGACTAGCATTGTGGTGAGGTAATTTTATTGCATTTGCTATATGAATGTTTGCTCTACTGATATTTCCGACTAGTGTTGTGGTGAGGTAATTTTATTGGATATATAATATGGAAGTTTGCTCAACTGATATTTTCGACTAGCATTGTGGTGAGTTAATTTCATTGCGCATATAATATGAAAATTTGCTTACTGATATTTTCGACTAGTATTGTGGTGAGCTAATTATATTGCGTATATAATATGAAAACTCGTTCTATTGAAATTTTATACTGTTGACAAATTTTATTGTACATAATATGATGTATCGATATTTTCGATTATTATTTTTGTGAGCGAATTTCATTGCGTATATAATATGAAATTTGATTTACTGATATTTTCGACTAGTGTTCTGGAGAGCTAACTTTATAGCATATATAATATGAAAATTTGCTGTACTAATATTTTCGACTAGTATTGTGGATTGCTACCATTATAGCATATATAATATGAAAATTTGCACTACTGATATTTTCAACTAGAATTGTGTTGAACCAATTTTATTCCATGTGCAATATGAAAAGTAGTTCTACTGATATCTGCGACTCGTATTGTGGTGAGCTTATTTTATTGCATATATAATATAAAAATTTGCTATACTGATATTGTCGACTATAATTATGGTGATCTAATTTTATTGCATGTGCAATATGAAAATTGGCTCTACTGATACTTTCGACTAGTACTGTCGTGAGCTAATTTCATTGCGTATATGATATGAAAACTCCTTCTATTGAAATTTTCTACTGTTGGCAAATTTTACTATGCATAATTTGATGTATCGATATTTTCGGTTAGTATTGTGGTGAGCTAATTGCATTGCATATATAATATGAAAATTTGCTAACTGATATTATCGACTAGTATTGTGGTGAGCCAATTTAAATTCAAATATAATATGAAAAATAGTCCTCATCAAATTTTCTACTGGTGACAAATTTTGTTTCCAAATTTGATCTATTGATATTTTCGACTAGTATTGTTGTTAGTTAATTTTATTGCCTAAATAATATGAAAACTCGTTCTATTGAAATTTTATAATGTTGACAAATCGTATTGTGCAACATTTGAGCAATCGATATATTCGACTAGTATTGTGGTGAGCTAATTTTGTAGCATATATTATATAAAAATTTGCTCTACTGATATTTGCGACTAGTATTGTGGAGAGCTAACTTTATCGCATATATAATATGAAAATTTGTTTTATTGAAATTTTCTACTGGTCACAAATTTTATTGTGCAAAGTTTGATCAACCGATATTTTTGACTACTGTTGTGGAGAGCAAACTTTATAGCATATATAATATGAAAATTTACACTACTGACATTGCGGACTAGTATTGTGGCGAGCAAATTTTGTTTCGTATATAGTATAAAAGTTTGCTCTACTGATGTTTTCGACTAGTACTGTGATGAGCTAATTTCATTGCGTATATCATATGAAAATTTGTTCTATTGATATTATCGACCCGTAATGTGTTGAGCCAATTTAAATTCATATAATATATGAGAATTTGCTCTATTGATACCTTCGATTAGTGTTGTGGTGAGATAATTTTATTGCATATATAATATGAAAATTTGCTTACTGATATTTTCGACTAGTATTGTGGTGAGCTAATTTTATTGCATTTGTAATATGAAAATTTGCTTTACTGATATTTCGACTGGTATTGTGGTGAGCTAATTTCATTGCATATATAATACGAAAATTTTTTCTACTGATATTTTCGACTAGTAATGTGGTCAGCTCATTTTATTCTATATGCAGCATGAAATTATGCTCTATTGATATTTTCGACTAGTGTTGTGGTGAGCTAATTTCATTGCGTATATAATATGAAAATTTGCTCTACTGATATATTCGACCAGAATTGTGGTGAGCTACTTTTACTGCATGTATAATATGAAAATATGTTGTATTGAATTTTTCTTCTGGTGACAAATTTTATTGTGTAAAATTTCTTCTATTGTTATTTTCGACATGTAGCGTGGTGAGCTATTTTTATTGCGTATATATTACAAATATTTGTTCTATTGTAATTTTCTACTGCAGACAAATTTTTTGGTTATAATTGAATATAATGATATTTTCGACTATTATTGTGGTGAGATAATTTTATTGTATATGCGGTATGAAAATTAGTTCTAATGACATTTTCAACTCATGACAAATATTATTGCTCATAATTGGATCTACTGATATTTCGAATAGTATTGTTTTGAGCTAATTTTATTGTATATGCAGTATGAAAATTTGTTCTATTTATATTTCTGCTAGTATTGTGGTGAGGTAATTTTATTGCATATATAATATGATAATTTGCACTACTGATATTTTTGATTAGTGTTGTGGTGATCTTATTCTATTGCAATATAATATGCAAATTTGTTCTACTGAAATTTCCTACTTGAAGCAAATTGTATTGTGCAAAATTTGATCTATCGATATTTTGGAATAGTATTGTGGTG
Source organism: Lasioglossum baleicum (assembly GCF_051020765.1). Classification (NCBI taxonomy): domain Eukaryota; kingdom Metazoa; phylum Arthropoda; class Insecta; order Hymenoptera; family Halictidae; genus Lasioglossum; species Lasioglossum baleicum. Next base: position 22,144 of record NW_027470684.1, on the reverse strand, counting down.
AGCAAATTTCATTGCCTGTATGATATGAAAATTTGCATACGATATTCTCGATTAGAGTTGTGGTGAGCTAATTTCATTGTATATGCAGTATGAAAATACGCTCTATTGATATTTGCGACTAGCATTTGGTGAGCCAATTGTTTTGCATATATGACATTAAAATTTGCTCTACTAATATTTTCGACCAGTATTGTGGTGAGCTAATTTTATTGCATGTATAATAAGAAAATTTGTTATATTGAAATTTTCTACTGTTGACAAATTTTCTAGTGTAAAACTTGCTCTATTGATATTTTCGACTAGTACCGTGGTCAGCTAATTTTATTGCATATATAATATGAAAACTTTCTCTACTGATATTTTCGACTAGTATTGCTGTAGGCTAATTTTATTGCCTATATAATATGAAAATTTGCATACGGATATTTTCGATTCGAATTGTGGTGAGGTACTTTTATTGCATATATAATATGAAAGTTTGCTCTACTGATATTTTCGATTAGCATTGTGGTGAGCTAATTTCATTGCGTATATAATATGAAAATTTGCTTTACTAATACTTTCGACTAGTATTGTGGTGAGCTAATTGTATGGCATATATAATATAAAAATTTGCTCTTCTGATATTTTCGACCAGTATTGTGGTTAGCTAATTTCATTGCACATATAATATGAAAACTTTCTCTACTGATATTTTCGACAGGTAATGTGGTGAGCTAATTTTGATGCATTTATGATATGAAAATTTGGTTACTGATATTTTCGACTCGTATTGATGTGAGCCAATTTTATTGCATATATAATATGAAAATTTGCTTACTGATATTTTCGACTCGAATTGGGTGAGCTAATTTTATGACGTATATAACATGAAAACTCGTTCTATTGAAATTTCATACTGTGACAAATTTTATTCTACAAAATTTGATGTATCGATATTTTCGATTAGTGTTTTTGTGAGCTAATTTCATTGCATATACAATGTGATAATTTGCTCTACTGATATTTTCGACCAGTATTGTGGTGAGCTAATTTTACTGCATGTATAATATGAAAATTTGTTGTATTGAATTTTTCTTCTGGTGACAAATTTTATTGTGTATAATTTCTTCTATTGTTATTTTCGACTTGTAGCGTGGTGAGCTATTTTTATTGCGTATATATTACAAATATTTGTTCTATTGTAATTTTCTCCTGCGACAAATTTTTTTGTTTATAATTGAATATAATGACATTTTCGGCTATTATTGTGGTGAGATAATTTTATTGTATATGCCGTATGAAAATTTGTTCTAATGACATTTTCAACTCATGACAAATATTATTGCTCATAATTGGATCTACTGATATTTTCGACTAGTATTGTGGTGAGCTAATTTTATTGTATATGCAGTATGAAAATTTGTTCTATTTATATTTTCTGCTAGTATTGTGGTGAGGTAATTTTATTGCATATAAAGTATGATAATTTGCACTACTGATATTTTTGATTAGTGTTGTGGTGATCTTATTCTATTGCAATATAATATGCAAATTTGTTCTACTGAAATTTCCTACTTGAAGCAAATTGTATTGTGCAAAACTTGATCTATCGATATTTTGGAATAGTATTGTGGTGAGCAAATTTCATTGCCTGTATGATATGAAAATTTGCATACCGATATTCTCGATTAGAGTTGTGGTGAGCTAATTTCAATGTATATGCAGTATGAAAATACGCTCTATTGATATATGCGACTAGCATTTTGGTGAGCCAATTGTTTTGCATATATGACATTAAAATTTGCTCTACTAATATTTTCGACCAGTATTGTGGTGATCTAATTTATTGCATGTATAATATGAAAATTTGTTATATTGAAATTTTCTACTGTTGACAAATTTTATAGTGTAAAAGTTGCACTATTGATATTTTCGACTAGTACCGTGGTCAGCTAATTTTATTGCATATATAATATGAAAACTTTCTCTACTGATATTTTCGACTAGTATTGTGGTAGGCTAATTTTATTGCCTATATAATATGAAAATTTGCATACGGATATTTTCGATTCGAATTGTGGTGAGGTAATTTTATTGCATATATAATATGAATGTTTGCTCTACTGATATTTTCGATTAGCATTGTGTTGAGATAATTTCATTGCGTATATAATATGAAAATTTGCTTTACTAATACTTTCGACTAGTATTGTGGTGAGCTAATTTCATTGCAAATATAATATGAAAATTTGCTCTACTCATATTCTCAACTAATTTTGTGTCAAGCTAACTTTATACCATGTATAATATGAAAATTTGTTCTATTGAAATTTTCTACTTTTCAGAAATTTTATTGTTCAAAATTAGGTCTATCGATATTTTCGACTGGTATTGCGGTGAGCTAATTTTATTGCATATATAATATGAAAATTTGCTTACTGATATTTTCGACTAGAATTTGGTGAGCTAATTTTATGACGTATATAACATGAAAACTCGTTCTATTGAAATTTCATAGTGTTGACAAATTTTATTCTACATAATTTGATGTATCGATATTTTCGATTAGCATTTTTGTGAGCTAATTTCATTGCATATAGAATATGATAATTTGCTCAACTGATATTTTCGACCAGAATTGTGGAGAGCTAACTTTATAGCATATATAATATGAGAATTTGCGCTACTGATATTTTGGACTGGTATTGTGGTGAGCTAATTTCGGTGCATATATAATATGAAAATTTCCAATTCTGATACTTTCGACTAGTATTGTGAGGAGCTAATTTTAATGCATATGCAATATGAAAATTTGCTCGACTAATATTTCCGAATAGTATTGTCGTGTGCCTATGTCACTGCATATATAATATGAAAATTTGCACTACTGATATTTCCGACTAGCATTGTGGTGAGGTAATTTTATTGCATATGCTATATGAATGTTTGCTCTACTGATATTTTCCATTAGCTTTGTGGTGAGCTAATTTCATTGCGTATATAATATGAAAATTTGCTCTACTGATATATTCGACCAGTATTGTGGTGAGCTAATTTTACTGCATGTATAATATGAAAATTTGTTGTATTGAATTTTTCTTCTGGTGACAAATTTTATTGTGTAAAACTTGCTCTATTAATATTTTCGACTAGTACCATGGTCAGCTAATTTTATTGCATATATAATATGAAAACTTTCTCTACTGATATTTTCGATTAGTATTGTGGTGAGCTAATTTCTTTGCGTATATAATATGAAAATTTGCTCTACTGATATTTTCGATTAGTGTTGTGGTGATCTTATTCTATTGCAAAATAATATGCAAATTTGTTCTACTGGAATTTCATACTTGAAGGAAATTGTATTGTGCAAAATTTGATCTATCGATATTTTCGACTAGTATTGTGGTGAGCTAATTTCATTGCGTATATAATATGAAAATTTGTTGTATTGAATTTTTCTTCTGGTGACAAATTTTATTGTGTAAAATTTCTTCTATTGTTTTTTTCGACTTGTATTGTGGTGAGCTATTTTTATTGCGTGTATATTATAAATATTTGTTCTATTGTAATTTTCTACTGCAGACAAATTTTTTTGTTTATTATTGGATATAATGATATTTTCGACTCGTATTGTGGTGAGCTAATTTCATTGCATACGTAATACGAAAGTTTTCTCTACTGATATTTTCGACTAGTAATGTGGTCAGCTAATTTTATTGTACATGCAGTATGGAAATTTGCTCTATTGATATTTTCGACTAGTGTTGTGGCGAGCTAATTTCATTGCGTATATAATACGAAAATTTGCTCTACTAATATTTTCGACCAGTATTGTGGTGAGCTAAGTTTATTGCATGTATAATATGAAAATTTGTTATATTGAAATTTTCTAATGTTGACAAATTTTTTGTGTAAAACTTGCTCTATTAATATTTTCGACTAGTACCGTGCTCAGCTAATTTTATTGCATATATAATATGAAAACTTTCTCTACTGATATTTTCGATTAGTATTGTGGTGAGCTAATTTCTTTGCGTATATAATATGAAAATTTGCTCTACTGATATTTTCGATTAGTGTTGTGGTGATCTTATTCTATTGCAAAATAATATGCAAATTTGATCTACTGGAATTTCATTCTTGAAGGAAATTGTATTGTGCAAAATTTGATCTATCGATATTTTCGACTAGTATTGTGGTGAGCTAATTTCATTGCATATATAATATGAAAATTTGTTATATTGAAATTTTCGACTAGTATCGTTGTTAGCTAAATTTATTGCATATATAATATGAAAGTTTGCTCTACTGATATTTTCGATTAGCATTGTGTTGAGATAATTTCATTGCGTATATAATATGAAAATTTGCTTTACTAATACTTTCGACTAGTATTGTGGTGAGCTAATTTCATTGCAAATATAATATGAAAATTTGCTCTACTCATATTCCCAACTAATTTTGTGTCAAGCTAACTTTATACCATGTATAATATGAAAATTTGTTCTATTGAAATTTTCTACTTTTCAGAAATTTTATTGTTCAAAATTAGATCTATAGATATTTTCGACTGGTATTGTGGTGAGCTAATTTTATTGCATATATAAATATGAAAATTTGCTTACCGATATTTTCGACTAGAATTTGGTGAACTAATTTTATGACGTATATAACATGAAAAACTCGTTCTATTGAAATTTCATAGTGTTGACAAATTTTATTCTACATAATTTGATGTATCGATATTTTCAATTAGTATTTTTGTGAGCTAATTTCATTGCATATAGAATATGATAATTTGCTCAACTGATATTTTCGACCAGAATTGTGGAGAGCTAACTTTATAGCATATATAATATGAGAATTTGCGCTACTGATATTCTGGACTGGTATTGTGGTGAGCTTTTTCAATGCATTTTAAATATGAAAATTTGCTCTACTGATATTTTGGACTAACATTGTGGTGAGCTAACTTTGTTGAATATATAATATGAAAATTACTTCTACTGATATTTTTTATTAGTAATTTGGTCAGCAAATTTTTATTTCATATATAATATGAAAATATTACCTACTGATAATTTCGACAAGTATTGTGGTGAGCTAGTTGTATAGCATGTATAATATGAAAATATATTTTATTGCAATTTTCTGCTTATGACATATTATATTGTGTAAAAATTGCTCTATTGATATTTTCGACTAGTATTATGGTGTACTAATTTTATTGGATGTATAATATGAAAATTGGCTCTACAGATATATTTGACTAGTATTGTGGTGAGCTAATTTCGGTGCATATATAATATGAAAATTTCCAATTCTGATACTTTCGACTAGTATTGTGTGGAGCTAATTTTAATGCATATACAATATGAAAATTTGCTCGACTAATATTTCCGAATAGTATTGTCGTGTGCCTATGTCACTGCATATATAATATGAAAATTTGCACTACTGATATTTCCGACTAGCATTGTGGTGAGGTAATTTTATTGCATATATAATATGAAAACTTTCTCTCTGATAATTTCGACTAGTATTGTGGTGAGCTAATTTTAATGCATATGTAATATGAAAATTTGCTTTACTGATATTTACGACTAGTATTGTGGTGAGCTAATTTCATTGCATACGTAATACGAAAGTTTTCTCTACTGATATTTTCGACTAGTAATGTGGTCAGCTAATTTTATTGTACATGCAGTATGGAAATTTGCTCTATTGATATTTTCGACTAGTGTTGTGGCGAGCTAATTTCATTGCGTATATAATACGAAAATTTGCTCTACTAATATTTTCGACTAGTATTGTGGTGAGCTAATTTCATTGCATATATAATATGAAAATTTGTTATATTGAAATTTTCGACTAGTATCGGTGTTAGCTAAATTTATTGCATATATAATATGAAATTTTGATTTACTGATATTTCCGACTAGTATTGTGGTGAGCTAATTTTATTGCATGTATAATATGATAATTTGCACAACTGACATTTTCGACTAGTATTGTGGGGAGCTAATTTTAATGCATATACAATATGAAAATTTGCTCGACTGATATTTTCGAATAGTATTGTCGTGTGCCTATGTCACTGCATATATAATATGAAAATTTGCACTACTGATATTTCCGACTACAATTGTGGTGAGGTAATTTTATTGCATATGCTATATGAAATGTTTTCTCTACTGATATTTTCGATTAGCATTGTGGTGAGCTAATTTCATTGCGTATATAATATGAAAATTTGCACTACTGATATATTCGACCAGTATTGTGGTGAGCTAATTTCATTGCATATATAATATGAAAATTTGTTATATTGAAATTTTCGACTAGTATCGTTGTTAGCTAAATTTATTGCATATATAATATGAAATTTTGATTTACTGATATTTCCGACTAGTATTGTGGTGAGCTAATTTTATTGCATGTATTACATGAAAATTTGCACAACTGACATTTTCGAGTAGTATTGTGGTGATCTAATTTTATTGCGAATATAATATGAAAATTTTATCATCTTAAATATCCTACTGGTAACAAATTGTATTGTGCAAGATTTCTTGTATCGATATTTTCGACTAGTTTTGTGGTGGGCTTATTTTATTGCCTATATAATGTGAAAATTTGCATACTGATATTTTCGATTCGAATTGTGGTGAGCTAAATTTATTGTATATGCAGTATGAAAATTAGATCTATTGATATTTGCGACTAGTATTTTGGTGAGCCAATTGTTTTGCATATGTAATATAAAAATTTGCTATACTGATATTATCGACTATAATTATGGTGTGCTAATTTTACTGCATGTGTAATATGAAAAATTTGTTGTATTGAAATTTTCTACTACTGACAAATTTTAGAGTATAAAACTTGCTCTATTCTTATTTTCGACTAGTACCGTGTTCAGCTAATTTTAATGCACATGTAATATGAAAACTTTCTCTACTCATATTTTCGAATAGTATTGTCGTGTGCCTATGTCACTGCATATATAATATGAAAATTTGCACTACTGATATTTCCGACTATAATTGTGGTGAGGTAATTTTATTGCATATGCTATATGAATGTTTGCTCTACTGATATTTTCGATTAGCATTGTGGTGAGCTAATTTCATTGCGTATATAATATGAAAAATTTGCACTACTGATATATTCGACCAGTATTGTGGTGAGCTAATTTCATTGCATATATAATATGAAAATTTGTTATATTGAAATTTTCGACTAGTATCGTTGTTAGCTAAATTTATTGCATATATAATATGAAATTTTGATCTACTGATATTTCCGACTAGTATTGTGGTGAGCTAATTTTATTGCATGTATTACATGATAATTTGCACAACTGACATTTTCGACTAGTATTGTGGTGATCTAATTTTATTGCGAATATAATATGAAAATTTTATCATCTTAAATATCCTACTGGTAAAAATTGTATTGTGCAGGATTTCTTGTATCGATATTTTCGACTAGCATTGTGGTGAGCTAATTTCATTGCGCATATAATATGATAATTTGCTTACTGATATTTTCGACTAGTATTGTGGTGAGCTAATTATATTGCGTATATAATATGAAAACTCGTTCTATTGAAATTTTATACTGTTGACAAATTTTATTGTATATAATATGATGTATCGATATTTTCGATTACTATTTTTGTGAGCGAATTTCATTGCGTATATAATATGAAAATTGGCTCTACTGATACTTTCGACTAGTACTGTCGTGAGCTAATTTCATTGCGTATATGATATGAAAACTCCTTCTATTCAAATTTTCTACTTTTGGCAAATTTTACTATGCATAATTTGATGTATCGATATTTTCGGTTAGTATTGTGGTGAGCTAATTGCATTGCATATATAATATGAAAATTTGCTAACTGATATTATCAACTAGTATTGTGGTGAGCCAATTTAAATTCAAATATAATATGAAAAATTGTCCTAATCAAATTTTCTACTGGTGACAAATTTTGTTTCCAAATTTGATCTATTGATATTTTCGACTAGTATTGTTGTTAGTTAATTTTATTGCCTATATAATATGAAAACTCGTTCTATTGAAATTTTTAATGTTGACAAATCGTATTGTGCAAAATTTGAGCAATCGATATATTCGACTAGTATTGTAGTGAGCTAATTTTGTAGCATATATTATATAAAAATTTGCTTTACTGATATTTGCGACTAGTATTGTGGAGAGCTAACTTTATCGCATGTATAATATGAAAATTTGTGTTATTGAAATTTTCTACTGGTCACAAATTTTATTGTGCAAAGTTTGATCAACCGATATTTTTGACTACTGTTGTGGAGAGCAAACTTTATAGCATATATAATACGAAAAATTTACACTACTGACATTGCGGACTAGTATTGTGTCGAGCAAATTTTGATTCGTATATAGTATGAAAGTTTGCTCTACTGATGTTTTCGACTAGTACTGTGATGAGCTAATTTCATGCGTATATCATATGAAAATTTGTTCTATTGATATTATCGACCCGTAATGTGTTGAGCCAATTTAAATTCATATAATATATGAGGAATTTGCTCTATTGATACCTTCGATTAGTGTTGTGGTGAGATAATTTTATTGCATGTGCAATATGAAAATTGGCTCTACTGATACTTTCGACTAGTACTGTCGTGAGCTAGCATCATTGCGTTTATAATATGATAATTTGTTCTATTGAAAACTTTCTACTGGTGACTAATTTTATTGTTTATTACTGGATCTATTGATTTTTTTGGCACGTATTGTGGTAAGCTAATTTTATTGCATATATAATATGAAAATTTGCTCTGCCGATATTTTCAACCAGTATTGTGATGAACCAATTTTATTGCATATTCAATATGAAAAGTAATTCTACTGATATTGTCGACTAGTATTGTGGTGAGCCAATTTAAATTCAATTATAATATGAAAAATTGTCCTAATCAAATTTTCTACTGGTGACAAATTTTGTATCCAAATTTGATCTATTGATATTTTCGACTAGTATTGTGCTGAGCTATTTTCATTGCACATATATAATATGAAAATTTCTTCTATTGATATTTTCGACTAGTATTACGGTGAGCCAATTTCATTGCAAGTGCGATATGAACATATCCTCCTCTGATATATTCGACTAGTATTGTGGTAAGCTTATTTTACTGCATATATAATATGAAAATTTGCTTACTGATATTTTCGACTAGTATTGTGGTGAGCTAATTATATTGCGTACATAATATGAAAACTCGTTCCATTGAAATTTTATACTGTTGAGAAATTTTATTGTACATAATATGATGTATCCACATTTTCGATTAGTAGTTTTGTCAGCTAATTTCATTGCATATATAATATGAAAATTTGTTCTACTGTTATTTTGGACTAGTATTGTGGCGAGCAAATTTTGTTTCGTATATAGTATGAAAGTTTGCTCTACTGATGTTTTCGACTAGTATTATGATGAGCGAATTTCATTGCACATATAATATGAAAATTTGCTCTACTGATATTTTCGACTAGTGTTCTGGAGAGCTAACTTTATAGCATATATAATATGAAAATTTGCTGTTCTAATATTTTCGACTAGTATTGTGGATAGCTAACATTATAGCATATATAATATGAAAATTTGCACTACTGATATTTTCAACTAGAATTGTGTTGAACCAATTTTATTCCATATGCAATATGAAAAGTAGTTCTATTGATACCTTCGATTAGTGTTGTGGTGAGATAATTTTATTGCATATATAATATGAAAATTTGCTTACTGATATTTTCGACTAGTATTGTGGTGAGCTAATTATATTGCGTATATAATATGAAAACTGGTTCTATTGAAATTTTATACTGTTGACAAATTTTATTGTACATAATATGATGTATCGATATTTTCGATTATTATTTTTGTGAGCGAATTGCATTGCATGTATAATATGAAAATTTGCACTACTGATATTTTCGACTAGTATTGTGGTGATCTAATCTTATTGCGTATATAATATGAAAATTTTATCATCTTTAATTTCCAACTGGTAAGAAATTGTATTGTGCAAGATTTCATGTATCGATATTTTCGACTAGTCTTCTGGTGGGCTAATTTTATTGCCTATATAATGTGAAAATTTGAATACTGATATTTTCGATTCGAATTGTGGTGAGCTAATTTTATTGTATATGCAGTATGAAAATTCGATCTATTGATATTTGCGACTAGTATTTTGGTGAGCCAATTGTTTTCCATATATAATATAAAAATTTGCGCTACTGATATTTTGGACCAGTGTTGTGGTGAGATAATTTTAATGCATGTATGATATGAAAATTTGTTGTATTGAAATTTTCTACCGGTGACAAATTTTGTTTTCCAAATTTGATCTATTTATATTTTCGACTAGAATTGTGGTGAGCTATTTTCATTGCATATATAATATGAAAATTTGCTCTACTTATATTTTCGACAAGCATTGTGGTGAGCTAATTTTGATGAATATACAATATGAAAATTTATTCTACTGATATTTTCGTCTAGTATTGTTGTGAGCTAATTTCATTGCGTATATTGTATGAAAATTTGTTCTATTGATATTTTTGACTAGTATTGCGGTGACCTAATTCTATTGCATACATAATATCATTATTTGCTCTACCGATATTTGCAACTAGTATTGTGTTGAACAAATATTATTGCGTATATTATATGAAAAATTGGGCTGTTGAAATTTTCTACAGATGTCAAATTTTATTGTGCAAAATCTGATCTATCGATATTTTCGACTTGTACTGTGGTGAGCTAATTTTGTTGCATATATAATATGAAAATTTACACTTCCGATGCTTTCGACTAGTACTGTCGTGAGCTAACATCATTGCGTTTATAATATGATAATTTGTTCTATTGAAATTTTCTACTGGTGACTAATTTTATTGTTTATTATTGGAACTATTGATTTTTTTGGCACGTATTGTGGTAAGCTAATTTTATTGCATATATAATATGAAAATTTGGTCTATTGATATTATCGACCCGTAATGTGTTGAGCCAATTTAAATTCATATATAATGTGAGAATTTGATCTATTGTTACTTTCGACGTGTATTGTGGTGAGATAATTTTATTGCATATATAATGTGAAAATTTACTCTACTGATATTTTCGACTCGTATTTCTCTGACCTAATTTTTTGCATATATAATATCAATACTATCTCTACTGATATTTTCGACCAGTATTGTGGTAAGCCATTTTTATTGCGTATATAATACGAAAAATTGTTCTATTCAAATTTTCTACGGGTGACAAATTTTGTTTTCCAAATTTGATCTATTTATATTTTCGACTAGAATTGTGGTGAGCTATTTTCATTGCATATATAATATGAAAATTTCTTCTACTGATATTTTCGGCTAGTTCTATGGTGAGTTAATTTCATTGCACATGCGATATGAAAATATGCTCTTCTGATATATTCGACTGGTATTGTGGTGAGCTTATTTTACTGCATATATAATATGAAAGTTTGCTCTACTGATATTTTCGACTAGAATCGTGGTGAGCTAATTTCATTGCGCATATAATATGATAATTTGCTTACTGATACTTTCGACTAGTATTGTTGTGAGCTAATTATATTGCGTATATAATGTGAAAACTCTTTCTATTGAAATTTTATACTGTTGACAAATTTTATTGTACATAATATGATGTATCGATATTTTCGATTATTATTTTTGTGAGCGAATTTCATTGCATATATAATATGAAAATTTGTCCTACTGATATTTTCGACTAGTGTTCTGGAGAGCTAACTTTATAGCATATATAATATGAAAATTTGCACTACTGATATTTTCAACTAGAATTGTGTTGAACCAATTTTATTCCATATGCAATATGAAAAGTAGTTCTACTGATATCTGCGACTCGTATTGTGGTGAGCTTATTTTATTGCATATATAATATAAAAATTTGCTATACTGATATTATCGACTAGAATTATGGTGAGCTAATTTTATTGCATGTGCAATATGAGAATTGGCTCTACTGATACTTTCGACTAGTACTGTCGTGGGCAATTTCATTGCGTATATGATATGAAAACTCGTTCTATTGAAATTTTCTACTGTTGGCAAATTTTACTATGCATAATTTGATGTATCGATATTTTCGGTTAGTTTTGTGGTGAGCTAATTGCATTGCATATATAATATGAAAATTTGCTAACTGATATTTTCGACCAATATTGTGGTGAGCTAACTTTATAGCATATATGATATGAAAATTATCGCTTCTGATATTTTCGACTAGTATTGTGGTGAGCTAATTTTACTCCGTGCATAATTTGAAAATTTGTTGTATTGAAATTTCGACTGGTGACATATTTTATTCTGCAAAATTAGATCTATCGTTATTTTCGACTAGTATTGTCGAGAGCTGATTTCAATGCGTATATAGTATGGAAATTTGCACTACTGATATTGTCGACTAGTGTTGCGGTGAGCCAACTTCATTGCATTTATAATATGCAAATTTTCCATACTGACACTTTCGACTAGTATTGTGGTGAGATCATTTTATTGCATATATAATATGAAAATTTGCTACACTGATATTTTCGACTAGTGTCGTGGTGATCTAATTCTACTGCACATATAGTATGAAAATTTGCTTACTGATATTTTCGACTGGTATTGTTGTGAGTTAATTTTATTGCCTATATAATATGAAAACTCGTTCTATTGAAATTTTATACTGTTGGCAAATCGTATTGTGCAAAATTTGAGCAATCGATATATTCGACTAGTATTGTGGTGAGCTAATTCTATTGCACATATAGTATGAAAATTTACTCTTCCGATGCTTTCGATTAGTACTGTCGTGAGCTAACATCATTGCGTTTATAGTATGATAATTTGTTCTATTGAAATTTTCTACTGGTGACTAATTTTATTGTTTATAATTGGATCTATTGATATTTTTGACACGTATTGTGGTGAGCTAATTTTATTACATATATAATATGTAAATTCGCTCTGCTTATATTTTCACCTAGTATTGTGGTGAGCTAATTTCATAGTGTATATTATATGAAAATTTGTGCCGTTAAAATTTTCTTCTGATGACAAATTTTATTGTGCAAAATCTGATCTATCCATATTTTCGACTAGTATTGTGGTGAGCTAGTTGTATTGTATGTCTAATATGAAAATTTGTTGTATTGAAACTTTCTACTGATCACAATTTTTATTGTGTGATCACTTGATCTATTTATATTTTCGACAAGTACTGTGGTGTGCTAATTTTATTGCATATATAATATAAAAATTTGCTATACTGATATTATCGACTAGAATTGTGGTGAGCTAATTTTATTGCATGTGCAATATGAAAATTTGCTCTGCTTATATTTTCGCCTAGTATTGTGGTGAGCTAATTTCATAGCGTATATTATATGAAAACTCGATCTATTGAAATTTTCTACTGGTGACAAATGTTAGTGTGCAAAATTTGATCTATCGATATTTTCGACTATCATTGTGGTGAGCTAATTTTATTACATACATAACATGAAAATTTGCTCCACTGATATTTCCGACTTGTACTATCGTGTGCTAATTTCATTGCGAATATAGTATAAACATTTGCTCTTGTGATATTTTCGACTAGTATTGTGGTGAGCTAATATTTTTGCATATATAATATGAAAATTTGCTCTACTGATATTTTCGACTAGTATTGTGGTGAGCTTATTTTATTGCATATATAATATAAAAATTTGCTATACTGATATTATCGACTAGAATTGTGATGAGATAATTTTATTGCATGTGCAATATTGAAATTGTCTCTACTGATACTTTCGACTAGTACTGTCGTGAGCTAATTTCATGGCGTATATGATATGAAAATTCGTTCTATTGAAATTTTTGACCAATATTGTGGTGGACTAACTTTATAGCATATATAATACGAAAATTATCGCTACTGATATTTTCGAATAGTATTTTTGTGTGCTTATTTCATTGTATGTATAGAATGAAAATTTGCACACTGATATTTTCGATTCGAATTGTGGTGAGCTAATTTTATTGTATATGCAGTATGAAAATACGCTCTATTGATGTTTGCAACTAGTATTTTGGTGAGCCAATTTTATTGCATATATAATATGAAAACTTTCTCTACTGATATTTTCGACTAGTATTGTGGTAGGCTAATTTTATAGTCTATATAATATGAAAACTTGCATACTGATATTTTCGATTCGAATTGTGGTGATGTAATTTTATTGCATATAAAATATGAAAGTTTGCTCTACTGATATTTTCGATTAGCATTGTAATGAGCTAATTTCATTTCGTATATAACATGAAAATTTGCTGTACTGATATATTCGACCAGTATTGTGGTGAGCTATATTTATTGCGTACATATTATAAATACTTGTTCTACTGTAATTTTCTACTGCTGACAAATTTTTTTGTTTACAATTGGATATAATGATATTTTCGACTAGTATTGTGGTGAGATAATTTTACTGTATATGCAGTATGAAAATTTGCTCTATTGATATTTTCGACTAGTATTGTGGTGAACTAATTTTATTGCATGTATTATATGAAAAGTTGCTTTATTAATATTTTCGACAAGTATTGTGGTGAACTAATTGTATTGCATGTATAATATGAAAATTTGATCTACTGATATTTTCGACCAATGTTGTGGTGAGCTAATTTTACTGCATGAACAATATGAAAATTTGTTGTACTGAATTTTTCTTCTGGTGACAAATTTTGGTGTGTAAAATTTATTCTATTGTTATTTTCGATTTGTGTTGTGGTGAGCTATTTTTATTGCGTACATATTATAAATATTTGTTCTATTGAAATTTTCATCTGCTCACAAATTTTTTTGTTTATAATTGGATATGATGATATTTTCGACTAGTATTGTGGTGAGATAATTTTATTGTATATGCAGTATGAAAATTTGCTCTATTGATATTTTCGACTAGTATTGTGGTGAGCTAATTTTATTGCAAATATAATATAAAAATTTGCTCTACTGATATTCTCTACTAATTCTGTGGCGAGCTAATTTTATTGCATATGTAATATGAAAATTTGATTTACTGATATTTTCGACTAGTATTGTGGTGTGCTAATTTCATTGCATATATAATATGAAAACTTTCTCTACTGATATTTTCGACAGGTACTGTGGTGAGCTAATTTTATTGCATATATAATATGAAAATTTGCTTTACGAATATTTTCGACTAGTATTGTTGTGAGCTAACTGTATTGCATATATAATATGAAAATTTGCTCTTCTGATATTTTCTTCCCGTAATGTGGTGAGCTAATTTCATTGCATATATAATATGAAAATTTGCTTACTGATATTTTCGACTAGTATTGTGGTGAGCAAATTTTATGACGTATATAATATGAAAACTCGTTCTATTGAAATTTCATACTGTTGACAATTTTTATTCTACATAATTTGATGTATCGATATTTTCGATTAGTATTTTTGTGAGCTAATTTCATTGCATATATATTATGATAATTTGCTCTACTGATATTTTCGACCAGAATTATAGAGAGCTAACTTTATAGCATATATAATATGAGAATTTGCACTACTGATATTTTGGACTGGAATTGTGGTGAGCTTTTTTAATGCATATACAATATGAAAATTTGCTCTACTGATGTTTTCAACTAACATTGTGGTGAAATAATTTTGTTGAATATGTAATATGAAAATTTGTTCTACTGATATTTTCGACTAGTATTGTCGTGTGCCTATGTCACTGCATATATAATATGAAAATTTGCCCTACTGATATTTCCGACTAGCATTGTGGTGAGGTAATTTTATTGCATATGTAATATGAAAGTTTGCTCTACTGATATTTTCAATTATCATTGTGATGAGCTAATTTCATTGCGTATATAATATGAAAATTTGCTGTACTGATATATTCGACCAGTATTGTGGTGAGCTATTTTTATTGCGTATATATTATAAACATTTGTTCTACTGTAATTTTCTACTGTTGGCAAATTTTTTTGTTTATAATTGGATATAATGATATTTTCGACTAGTATTATGGTGAGATAATTTTATTGTATATGCAGTATGAAAATTTGCTCTATTGATATTTTCGACTAGTATTGTGGTGAACTAATTTTATTGCATGTATTATATGAAAATTTGCTTTATTAATATTTTCGACTAGTATTGTGGTGAGCTAATTGTATTGCATATATAATATGAAAATTTGATCTACTGATATTTTCGACCAGTATTGTGGTGAGCTAATTTTACTGCATGTACAATATGAAAATTTGTTGTACTGAATTTTTCTTCTGGTGACAAATTTTAGTGTGTAAAATTTATTCTATTGTTATGTTCGATTTGTAGTGTGGTGAGCTATTTTTATTGCGTACATATTATAAATATTTGTTCTATTGGAATTTTCTTCTGCTCACAAATTTTTTTGTTTATAATTGGATATGATGATATTTTCGACTAGTATTGTGGTGAGATAATTTTATTGTATATGCTGTATGAAAATTTGCTCTATTGATATTTTCGACTAGTATTGTGGTGAGCTAATTTTATTGCAAATATAATATGAAAATTTGCTTTGCTAATATTTTCGACTAGTATTGTGGTGAGCTAATTGTATTGCATATATAATATGAAAACTTTCTCTACTGATATTTTCGACTAGTATTGTGGTGAGCTAATTTCATTGCATATATAATATGAAAACTTTCTCTACTGATATTTTCGACTGGTATTATGGTGAGCTAATTTTATTGCATATATAATATGAAAATTTGCTTTACTAATATTTTCGACTAGAATTGTGGTGAGCTAATTGTATTGCATATATAATATGAAAATTTGCTCTTCTGATATTTTCTTCCAGTAATGTGGTGAGCTAATTTCATTGCATATATAATATGAAAACTTTATCTACTGATATTTTCGACTAGTATTGTGGTGAGCTAATTTTATTGCAAATATAACATGAAAATTTGCTCCACTGATATTTTCGACTTGTACTATCGTGTGCTAATTTCATAGCGAATATAGTATGAAAAATTGCTCTTCTGATATTTTCGACTAGTATTGTGGTGATCTAATTTTTTTGCATATATAATATGAAAATTTGCTCTACTGATATTTTCGACTAGTATTGTGGTGAGCTTATTTTATTGCATATATAATATAAAAATTTGATATACTGATATTATCGACTAGAATTGTGGTGAGCTAATTTTATTGCATGTGAATTATGAATATTGGCTCTACTGGTACTTTCGACTAGTATTGTCGTGAGCTAATTTCATTGCGTATATGATATGAAAATTTGTTCTATTGAAATTTTTGACCAATATTGTGGTGAACTGACTTTATAGCATATACAATATGAAAATTATCGCTACTGATATTTTCGACTAGTATTGTGGTGTGCTAATTATACTGCGTGTATAATTTGAAAATTTGATGTATTGAAATTTTCGACTGGTGACATATTTTACTGTGCAAAATTAGATCTATCGGTAGTTTCGACTAGTACTGTCGTGAGCTAATTTCAATGCGTATATAGTATGGAAATTTGCTCTACTGATATTATCGACTAGTGTTGTGGTGAGCTAATTTCATTGCATTTATAATATGCAAATTTTCCATACTGACACTTTCGACTAGTATTGTGGTGAGTTTATTTTATTGCATATATAATATGAAAATTTGCTCCACTGATATTTTCGACTATTATTGCGGTGAGTTAATTTTGTTGTATATATAATATGACAATTTTTTCTACTGATATTTTCGACTAGTATAGTTGACCGAATTCTATGGCATATATAATATGATAATTTGCTCTACCGATATTTTCAAATAGTATTGTGTTGAACCAATTTTATTGCATATTCAATATGAAAAGTAGTTCTTCTAATATCTTCGACTAGTGTTGTGGTGAGCTAATTTTATTGCGTATATAATATGAAAACTCGTTCTATTGAAATTTTCTACTGGTCACAAATGTTATTGTTTATAATTGGATATATTGATATTTTCGACTAGTATTGTGGTGAGATAATTTTATTGTATATGCAGTATGAAAATTTCCAATTCTGATACTTTCGACTAATATTTTTATTTATCTAATTTTATTGCATGTATAATATGAAAATTTGCTATACTGATATTTTCGAGTAGTACTATCGTGTGCTACTTTCATTGCGAATATAGTATGAAAATTTGTTCTACTGATATTTTCCACAATTATTGTGTAGAGCTTATTTTATTGCATATATAATATGAAAATTTGTTCTACTGATATTTTCTATTAGTAATGTGGTCAGCTAATTTTATTTCATATATAATATGAAAATTTTACCCACTGATAATTTCGACAAGTATTGTGGTGAGCTAGTTGTATTGGATGTATAATATGAATATATATTTTATTGCATTTTTCTACTTATGACATATTATATTGTGTATAATTTGCTCTATTGATATTTTCGATTGGTATTGTGGTGAGCTAATTTTATTGCATGTATAATATGAAAATTTGCTTTACCAATATTTTCGTCTAGTATTGTGGTGTGCAAATTCTGTTGCAAATATGATATGAAAATTTGCTCTACTGATATTTTCGACCAGTACTTTGGTGAGCTATTTTCATTGCATATATAATATGAAAACTTTCTCTACTGATATTTTCGATTGGTATTGTGGTGAGCTAATTTTATTGCATATGTTATATGAAAATTTGCTTTACTGATATTTTCGACTAATATTGTGGTGAGCTAATTTCATTGCATGTATAATATGAAAACTTTCTCTACTGACATTTTCGACTAGTATTGTGGTGTGTCAATTTTATTGTATATGCAGTATGAAAATTTGCTGTTTTGATATTTTCGACTAGTATTTTGGTGAGCTAATTTTATTGCATATATAATATGAAAATTTGGTTTACTGATATTTTCGACTAGTTTTGTGGTGAGCAAATTTTATTGCCTATATAATATGAAAATATGCATACTGATATTTCCGATTCGCATTGTGGTGAGCAAATTTTATTGTATATGCAATATGAAAATTCGCTCTATTGATATTTGCGACTAGTATTTTGGTGGGCCAATTGTTTTGCATATATAATATAAAAATTTTCTCTACTTATATTTTCGACCATTATTGTGGTGAGCTAATTTTATTGCATGTATGATATGTAAATTTGTTGTATTGAAACTTTCTACTGTTGACAAATTTTATAGTGTAATGCTTGCTCTATTGTTATTTTCGACTAGTACCGTGGTCAGCTAATTTTATTGCATATATAATATGAAAACTTTCTCGACTGATATTTTTGACTAGTAATGTGGTGTGATAATGTCACTGCATGTATAATATGAAAATTTGCTTTACTGATATTTTCGACTAGTATTGTGACGAGCTAATTTTATTGTATATGCAGTATGAAAATTTGCTCTACCGATATTTTCAACTAGTATTGTGTTGAACAAATTTTATTGCATATGCAATATGAATAGTAGTTCTACTGATATCTTCGGCTAGTGTTGTGGTGAGCGAATTTTATTTCGTATATAGTATGAAAATTTGCACTACTGATATTATCGACTAGTATTGTGATAAGCCAATTTTATTGCGTATAAAATATGAAAAATTGTCCGAATCGAATATTCTACTGGTGGCAAATTTTGTTTTCCAAATTTGATCGATTGAAATTTTTCGACTAGTATTGTGCTTAGCTATTTTCATTGCATATATAATATGAAAATTTCTTCTATTGATATTTTCGACTAGTATTATGGTGAGATAATTTCATTGCATATATGATATGAAAATTTGCTCTACTGATATTTTCGACCAGTGCTTTGGTGAGCTATTTTCATTGCATATATAATATGAGAACTTTCTCTACTGATATTTTCTACAGGTATTGTGGTGAGATAATTTTATTGCAAATATAATATGACAATTTGCTCTCCTGATATTTTCGACTAGTATTGTGGTGAGCTAATTTTATTGCATATGTTATATGAAAATTTGCTTACTGATATTTTCGACTAATATTGTGGTGAGCTAATTTAATTGCATGTATAATATGAAAACTTTCTCTACTGATATTTTCGACTAGTATTGTGGTGTGTCAATTTTATTGTATATGCAGTATGAAAATTTGCTGTTTTGATATTTTCGACTAGTATTTTGGTGAGCTAATTTTATTGCATATATAATATGAAAATTTGGTTTACTGATATTTTCGACTAGTATTGTGGTGAGCTAATTGTATTGCATATATAATATGCAAATTTGCACTACTGATATATTCTACTTTTATTGTGGTGAGCTGATTTTATTGCGTATATAATAAGAAAATTCGTTCTGTTGAAATTTTCTACTGCTGACAGTTTTTATTGTGTGAAATTAGCTCTATTGATATATTCGTGTACTATTGTGGTGAGTTAAATGTATTGATCATATAATATGAATATTTGATATACTGATATTTTCGAGATGTATCGTGTTGAGCTAATTTTATTGCATTTATAATATGAAAATTAGCTTGACTGATATATTCGATTAGTATTGTGGTGAGCCAATTTCATTGCATATATAATACGAAAACGTCCTCTATCGATATTTTCGTCTAGTATTGTGGAGAGCCAATTTAATTGGATATATAATATGAATATTTGCTCTACTGATATTTTCAACCAGTATTGTGGTGAGCCAATCTTATTGCATATATGACATGAAAATTTGCTCTATTGATATTTTCGACTAGAATTGTGTTGAGCAAATTTTATTGCGTTTATAATATGAAAATTCGTTCTATTGAAATTTTCTACTTTTGACAAATTTTATTTGGTAAAATTTGCTCTCTTGATATTTTCGATTAGTATTGTGGTGAGCTAATTTTATTGCGTATATAATTTGAAAATTTTCTTTATTGATATATCCGACTAGTATCATAGTCAGCTAATATTATTGGCGATATAATTTGCAAATTTGCTCTAATAATATATTCGACTAGTACTTTGGTGAGCTAATTCTATTCGATTTATAATATGAAAATTTGGTTTACTGATATATTCGACTAGTATTGTGGTGAGCTAATTTTATTGCACATATAATATGAAAATTTGCTGTACACGATATTTTCGACTAGTATTGTGGTGAGCTAAGATTATGGCATATATAATATGAAAATTTGCTCTACTGATATTTTCGACTAGTACTGTGGTGAGCTAATTTTGTTGCATATATAATTTGGAAATTTGCTGTACTAATATTTTCGTCTAGTATTGTGGTGAGATAATTTCATTGCATATATAACATGAAAATTTGCTCCACTGATATTTTCGACTAGTATTGTGGCGAGCTAATTTTATGGGTATACATTATGGAAATTTGTCCTATTGTAATTTTCTACTGTTGTCATAACTTATAAGTTTATAACTTGCTCTATTGATATTTCCGAATATTACAGTGGTGAGATATTTTTATTGCGTAAATAATATGAAAATTAGCACTACTGATATTTTCGGCTAGAATTGTGTTGGGCTAATTGTATTGCATATGTAATATGAATATTTGCACTACTGATATTTTCGAGTAATATTGTTGTGAGCTAATTCTATTGCATACATAATATGAAAATTTGCACTACTGATATTTTCAGCTAGTATTGTGGTTAGCTAATTTTATTGCATATATAATACGAAAATTTTCTCTACTGATATATTCTGCTAGTATTGTGGTGAGCTAATTTCATTGCATATATAATATGAAATCTTGCTCAACTTATATGTTCGACCTGTACTGTTGTGAGCTAATTTTAATGCATATGTAATATGAAAATTTGCTCTACGTATGTGTTCAGCTAGTATCGTGGCTACCTATAATTATTGCATATATAATATGAAAATTTTATGAATTGAAATTTTCTACTGATGCCAAATTTTATTGTGTAAAACTTGATCTATTTACATTTTCGACTAGTACTGTGGTGAGCTTACTTTGTTCAATATATAATATCAAAATTTGCTCTACTGTTATTATCGA
>NW_027470683.1:15000-34287 GCF_051020765.1 Lasioglossum baleicum | reverse complement strand
AACAGATTCCCGCGTTTCGGTCGCGCCGGTGGGCGAAAACCAATACGCCGCCAAACGCGAAACCAATACGCCGCTGGGAACCGATACGCCGCTGGTACTTTAAAAAGAACGGCGCGCGCACGGTTGGCGGCGGGCGCGCGCAGGGGGCGAGAACCGATACGCCGCCAAACATGAAACCAATACGCCGCTGGAACAGAAAGCAATACGCCGCTGGAACTTTGAAATTTTTCTCGTCCACACATATTATACGCGCGCACGGGGAAATTTGTACACGCTACGCTTCGTATTATTTGTGAGAGAACATAATATATGGTTTCTTTTTTTTTTCCTAAATTAACAATCAACTATTATTATTATTCAGACTTTTGCTCATCGTCGTGTGCATTTCAGAGTTCTCTTTCCATTTTTAGTACACGGAAGAGTAGATAGAATTTCAATTTTCTTTTTTTTTTTTCATTTCGACGCTAAGAATCATACGCTTGATCGAACGAGAGAGACAGAGAGAAAGACATGCAATCTAGAATCGTTTGAATTTCACTTGAGAAACGCAACTATATAACGAGACATAACTCTCTAATAAAAACACGCGATAATTATTTATTATTTATTTATTTATTTATTTATTTATTGTTAATGCCGCGCGAACCTGGTAGAGAAAGTATACGAATATCGCGTCACGACGACGTACGATCCACCGAGACCACCGCGGACGTACTTATCCAAGCGTGTGTCTGTATACTCGAAGAATTTCAAAGTTCCAGCGGCGTATTGCTTTCATTTTGTAGCGGCGTATTGCTTTCGATCCCAGCGGCGTATTGCTTTCGACTGTAGCGGCGTATTGCTTTCGACTGTAGCGGCGTATTGCTTTCGATCCCAGCGGCGTATTGCTTTCGTCTGTAGCGGCGTATTGCTTTCGATCCCAGCGGCGTATTGCTTTCGTCTGCAGCGGCGTATTGCTTTCGTCTGTAGCGGCGTATTGCTTTCAGTTCCGGCGGCGTATTGCTTTCGCCTGCAGCGGCGTATTGCTTTCGTCTGCAGCGGCGTATTGCCTTATTCACAGCGGCGTATTGCTTCTATTCACAGCGGCGTATTGCCTTATTCACAGCGGCGTATTGCCTTATTCACAGCGGCGTGTTGCTTCTGCTTACAGCGGCGTATTGCCTTATTCACAGCGGCGTGTTGCTTCTGCTTACAGCGGCGTATTGCCTTATTCACAGCGGCGTATTGCCTCTATTTACAGCGGCGTATTGCCTTATTCACAGCGGCGTGTTGCTTCTACTTACAGCGGCGTATTGCCTTATTCACAGCGGCGTATTGCCTCTATTTACAGCGGCGTATTGCCTTATTCACAGCGGCGTGTTGCTTCTACTTACAGCGGCGTATTGCCTTATTCACAGCGGCGTATTGCCTTATTTACAGCAGCGTACTGCTTTCAGTTACAGCGGCCCATTTCCAGAGTTCCAGCGGCGTATAGCTTCATGTTGTAGCGCCGTACTGCTTCATCTTCTAGCAGCGTATTGCCGGAGTTCTAGCAGCATATTCCTTATATTATTAGAACAATGTAGCTGAAATAACCAATTATCCCATACGAATGCCACCTGAAAATAATACATGTGATTTAAAAGTAAAAAATTAAAATATAAATTTTTTATTTTATTAATAAGATACGAATAATATAATACAATATCAACATATTGTATTATTTCAACCAATTACATGTTGTTTTATTGACAATGCCCAAAACCGGCATCCCAATATCCGCACAAATCCACAGACATGGTTCGAACGAAAAAAAAAAAAGGGACAGAGGGAATCTCGTTAATCCAAACACGCGCATCGCAAACATATCCGGGGACGATCTACCTAACAGTACAGACCAAAACTGACTCCCGCCGTTTACCCGCACGACCGATAGAACACGATTAGTACACGTCGAAATATAACTCGGAACATTATTTCTCAATAACTCGATAAATACTCATCCGAGCGCTTTCATACTTGATATTTGTCTTCAAAATGCTTTACCACACGATGATCTAATATTTATAATTGTCCGAGTAAGCCGGAAAGATAAGTTTACTCTTGGCGGTCGGAGCAATATTTCACAAAAACTGGAGCAATACGCGTCCGAGAGCATTGAAACTCGAGAAATATTGATGACAAGCGGTATCGTGCGTGGATATAACGATTAAAGTCGTGCGGGAGCTCGGGGAGAAAAGTTTACTCTTGGCGGTTGGACTTAGAAAAATTTCGCTCGAGCTCCTTCGCACGGCGATCCGACGCGCCTCGGCGCGCGAACGATTCGTTCGAGCGGCCGAGCAAGCGATGCGCTCCGAACATTATTCTCAGTTTATTCGATAAATACTCACCCGAGCGCTTTCATACTTGATATTTGTCTTCGAAATGCTTTACCACACGATGATCTAATATTTATAATTGTCCGAGTCAACCGGAAAGATAAGTTTACTCTTGGCGGTCGGAGCAATATTTCTCAAAAACTCGAGCAATACGCGTTCGAGAGCTTTGAAACTCGAGAAATATTGATGACAAGCGGTATCGTGCGTGGATATAACGATTAAAGTCGTGCGGGAGCTCGGGGAGAAAAGTTTACTCTTGGCGGTTGGACTTAGAAAAATTTCGCTCGAGCTCCTTCGCACGGCGATCCGACGCGCCTCGGCGCGCGAACGATTCGTTCGAGCGGCCGAGCAAGCGATGCGCTCCGAACATTATTCTCAGTTTATTCGATAAATACTCATCCGAGCGCTTTCATACTTGATATTTGTCTTCAAAATGCTTTACCACACGATGATCTAATATTTATAATGGTCTGGGAACGCTAGGAAAAAAGTTTACTCTTGGCGGTTGGACTTAGAAAAATTTCGCTCGGTCGGAGTTGCTCGGAATGCGCCCGGAACATTATTCTGAGTTTATTCGATAAATATTCATCCTAGAGCTTTGATACTTGATATTTATTGTTAGAATGCGTTATTATACAATGATCTAATATTTATAATGGTCTGGGAACGCTAGGAAAAAAGTTTACTCTTGGCGATTGGACTTAGAAAAATTTCGCTCGGTCGGAGTTGCTCGCAATGCGCCCGGAACATTATTCTGTGTTTATTCGATAAATATTCATCCTAGAGCTTTGATACTTGATATTTATTGTTAGAATGCGTTATTATACAATGATCTAATATTTATAATGGTCTGGGAACGCTAGGAAAAAAGTTTACTCTTGGCGGTTGGACTTAGAAAAATTTCGCTCGGTCGGAGTTGCTCGCAATGCGCCCGGAACATTATTCTGAGTTTATTCGATAAATATTCATCCTAAAGCTTTGATACTTGATATTTATTGTTAGAATGCGTTATTATACAATGATCTAATATTTATAATGGTCTGGGAACGCTAGGAAAAAAGTTTACTCTTGGCGGTTGGACTTAGAAAAATTTCGCTCGGTCGGAGTTGCTCGCAATGCGCCCGGAACATTATTCTGAGTTTATTCGATAAATATTCATCCTAAAGCTTTGATACTTGATATTTATTGTTAGAATGCGTTATTATACAATGATCTAATATTTATAATGGTCTGGGAACGCTAGGAAAAAAGTTTACTCTTGGCGGTTGGACTTAGAAAAATTTCGCTCGGTCGGAGTTGCTCGCAATGCGCCCGGAACATTATTCTGAGTTTATTCGATAAATATTCATCCTAAAGCTTTGATACTTGATATTTATTGTTAGAATGCGTTATTATACAATGATCTAATATTTATAATGGTCTGGGAACGCTAGGAAAAAAGTTTACTCTTGGCGGTTGGACTTAGAAAAATTTCGCTCGGTCGGAGTTGCTCGCAATGCGCCCGGAACATTATTCTGAGTTTATTCGATAAATATTCATCCTAAAGCTTTGATACTTGATATTTATTGTTAGAATGCGTTATTATACAATGATCTAATATTTATAATGGTCTGGGAACGCTAGGAAAAAAGTTTACTCTTGGCGGTTGGACTTAGAAAAATTTCGCTTCGGTCGGAGTTGCTCGCAATGCGCCCGGAACATTATTCTGAGTTTATTCGATAAATATTCATCCTAGAGCTTTGATACTTGATATTTATTGTTAGAATGCGTTATTATACAATGATCTAATATTTATAATGGTCTGGGAACGCTAGGAAAAAAGTTTACTCTTGGCGGTTGGACTTAGAAAAATTTCGCTCGGTCGGAGTTGCTCGCAATGCGCCCGGAACATTATTCTGTGTTTATTCGATAAATATTCATCCTAGAGCTTTGATACTTGATATTTATTGTTAGAATGCGTTATTATACAATGATCTAATATTTATAATGGTCTGGGAACGCTAGGAAAAAAGTTTACTCTTGGCGGTTGGACTTAGAAAAATTTCGCTCGGTCGGAGTTGCTCGCAATGCGCCCGGAACATTATTCTGAGTTTATTCGATAAATATTCATCCTAAAGCTTTGATACTTGATATTTATTGTTAGAATGCGTTATTATACAATGATCTAATATTTATAATGGTCTGGGAACGCTAGGAAAAAAGTTTACTCTTGGCGGTTGGACTTAGAAAAATTTCGCTCGGTCGGAGTTGCTCGCAATGCGCCCGGAACATTATTCTGAGTTTATTCGATAAATATTCATCCTAGAGCTTTGATACTTGATATTTATTGTTAGAATGCGTTATTATACAATGATCTAATATTTATAATGGTCTGGGAACGCTAGGAAAAAAGTTTACTCTTGGCGGTTGGACTTAGAAAAATTTCGCTCGGTCGGAGTTGCTCGCAATGCGCCCGGAACATTATTCTGAGTTTATTCGATAAATATTCATCCTAAAGCTTTGATACTTGATATTTATTGTTAGAATGCGTTATTATACAATGATCTAATATTTATAATGGTCTGGGAACGCTAGGAAAAAAGTTTACTCTTGGCGGTTGGACTTAGAAAAATTTCGCTCGGTCGGAGTTGCTCGGAATGCGCCCGGAACATTATTCTGAGTTTATTCGATAAGTATTCATCCTAGAGCTTTGATACTTGATATTTATTGTTAGAATGCGTTATTATACAATGATCTAATATTTATAATGGTCTGGGAACGCTAGGAAAAAAGTTTACTCTTGGCGGTTGGACTTGGAAAAATTTCGCTCGGTCGGAGTTGCTCGCAATGCGCCCGGAACATTATTCTGAGTTTATTCGATAAATATTCATCCTAAAGCTTTGATACTTGATATTTATTGTTAGAATGCGTTATTATACAATGATCTAATATTTATAATGGTCTGGGAACGCTAGGAAAAAAGTTTACTCTTGGCGGTTGGACTTAGAAAAATTTCGCTCGGTCGGAGTTGCTCGCAATGCGCCCGGAACATTATTCTGAGTTTATTCGATAAATATTCATCCTAAAGCTTTGATACTTGATATTTATTGTTAGAATGCGTTATTATACAATGATCTAATATTTATAATGGTCTGGGAACGCTAGGAAAAAAGTTTACTCTTGGCGGTTGGACTTAGAAAAATTTCGCTCGGTCGGAGTTGCTCGCAATGCGCCCGGAACATTATTCTGAGTTTATTCGATAAATATTCATCCTAAAGCTTTGATACTTGATATTTATTGTTAGAATGCGTTATTATACAATGATCTAATATTTATAATGGTCTGGGAACGCTAGGAAAAAAGTTTACTCTTGGCGGTTGGACTTAGAAAAATTTCGCTTCGGTCGGAGTTGCTCGCAATGCGCCCGGAACATTATTCTGAGTTTATTCGATAAATATTCATCCTAGAGCTTTGATACTTGATATTTATTGTTAGAATGCGTTATTATACAATGATCTAATATTTATAATGGTCTGGGAACGCTAGGAAAAAAGTTTACTCTTGGCGGTTGGACTTAGAAAAATTTCGCTCGGTCGGAGTTGCTCGCAATGCGCCCGGAACATTATTCTGTGTTTATTCGATAAATATTCATCCTAGAGCTTTGATACTTGATATTTATTGTTAGAATGCGTTATTATACAATGATCTAATATTTATAATGGTCTGGGAACGCTAGGAAAAAAGTTTACTCTTGGCGGTTGGACTTAGAAAAATTTCGCTCGGTCGGAGTTGCTCGCAATGCGCCCGGAACATTATTCTGAGTTTATTCGATAAATATTCATCCTAAAGCTTTGATACTTGATATTTATTGTTAGAATGCGTTATTATACAATGATCTAATATTTATAATGGTCTGGGAACGCTAGGAAAAAAGTTTACTCTTGGCGGTTGGACTTAGAAAAATTTCGCTCGGTCGGAGTTGCTCGCAATGCGCCCGGAACATTATTCTGAGTTTATTCGATAAATATTCATCCTAAAGCTTTGATACTTGATATTTATTGTTAGAATGCGTTATTATACAATGATCTAATATTTATAATGGTCTGGGAACGCTAGGAAAAAAGTTTACTCTTGGCGGTTGGACTTAGAAAAATTTCGCTCGGTCGGAGTTGCTCGGAATGCGCCCGGAACATTATTCTGAGTTTATTCGATAAGTATTCATCCTAGAGCTTTGATACTTGATATTTATTGTTAGAATGCGTTATTATACAATGATCTAATATTTATAATGGTCTGGGAACGCTAGGAAAAAAGTTTACTCTTGGCGATTGGACTTAGAAAAATTTCGCTCGGTCGGAGTTGCTCGCAATGCGCCCGGAACATTATTCTGTGTTTATTCGATAAATATTCATCCTAGAGCTTTGATACTTGATATTTATTGTTAGAATGCGTTATTATACAATGATCTAATATTTATAATGGTCTGGGAACGCTAGGAAAAAAGTTTACTCTTGGCGGTTGGACTTAGAAAAATTTCGCTCGGTCGGAGTTGCTCGCAATGCGCCCGGAACATTATTCTGAGTTTATTCGATAAATATTCATCCTAAAGCTTTGATACTTGATATTTATTGTTAGAATGCGTTATTATACAATGATCTAATATTTATAATGGTCTGGGAACGCTAGGAAAAAAGTTTACTCTTGGCGATTGGACTTAGAAAAATTTCGCTCGGTCGGAGTTGCTCGCAATGCGCCCGGAACATTATTCTGTGTTTATTCGATAAATATTCATCCTAGAGCTTTGATACTTGATATTTATTGTTAGAATGCGTTATTATACAATGATCTAATATTTATAATGGTCTGGGAACGCTAGGAAAAAAGTTTACTCTTGGCGGTTGGACTTAGAAAAATTTCGCTCGGTCGGAGTTGCTCGCAATGCGCCCGGAACATTATTCTGAGTTTATTCGATAAATATTCATCCTAAAGCTTTGATACTTGATATTTATTGTTAGAATGCGTTATTATACAATGATCTAATATTTATAATGGTCTGGGAACGCTAGGAAAAAAGTTTACTCTTGGCGGTTGGACTTAGAAAAATTTCGCTCGGTCGGAGTTGCTCGGAATGCGCCCGGAACATTATTCTGAGTTTATTCGATAAGTATTCATCCTAGAGCTTTGATACTTGATATTTATTGTTAGAATGCGTTATTATACAATGATCTAATATTTATAATGGTCTGGGAACGCTAGGAAAAAAGTTTACTCTTGGCGGTTGGACTTGGAAAAATTTCGCTCGGTCGGAGTTGCTCGCAATGCGCCCGGAACATTATTCTGAGTTTATTCGATAAATATTCATCCTAGAGCTTTGATACTTGATATTTATTGTTAGAATGCGTTATTATACAATGATCTAATATTTATAATGGTCTGGGAACGCTAGGAAAAAAGTTTACTCTTGGCGGTTGGACTTAGAAAAATTTCGCTCGGTCGGAGTTGCTCGCAATGCGCCCGGAACATTATTCTGAGTTTATTCGATAAATATTCATCCTAAAGCTTTGATACTTGATATTTATTGTTAGAATGCGTTATTATACAATGATCTAATATTTATAATGGTCTGGGAACGCTAGGAAAAAAGTTTACTCTTGGCGGTTGGACTTAGAAAAATTTCGCTCGGTCGGAGTTGCTCGCAATGCGCCCGGAACATTATTCTGAGTTTATTCGATAAATATTCATCCTAAAGCTTTGATACTTGATATTTATTGTTAGAATGCGTTATTATACAATGATCTAATATTTATAATGGTCTGGGAACGCTAGGAAAAAAGTTTACTCTTGGCGGTTGGACTTAGAAAAATTTCGCTCGGTCGGAGTTGCTCGCAATGCGCCCGGAACATTATTCTGAGTTTATTCGATAAATATTCATCCTAAAGCTTTGATACTTGATATTTATTGTTAGAATGCGTTATTATACAATGATCTAATATTTATAATGGTCTGGGAACGCTAGGAAAAAAGTTTACTCTTGGCGGTTGGACTTAGAAAAATTTCGCTCGGTCGGAGTTGCTCGCAATGCGCCCGGAACATTATTCTGAGTTTATTCGATAAATATTCATCCTAAAGCTTTGATACTTGATATTTATTGTTAGAATGCGTTATTATACAATGATCTAATATTTATAATGGTCTGGGAACGCTAGGAAAAAAGTTTACTCTTGGCGGTTGGACTTAGAAAAATTTCGCTCGGTCGGAGTTGCTCGCAATGCGCCCGGAACATTATTCTGAGTTTATTCGATAAATATTCATCCTAAAGCTTTGATACTTGATATTTATTGTTAGAATGCGTTATTATACAATGATCTAATATTTATAATGGTCTGGGAACGCTAGGAAAAAAGTTTACTCTTGGCGGTTGGACTTAGAAAAATTTCGCTCGGTCGGAGTTGCTCGGAATGCGCCCGGAACATTATTCTGAGTTTATTCGATAAGTATTCATCCTAGAGCTTTGATACTTGATATTTATTGTTAGAATGCGTTATTATACAATGATCTAATATTTATAATGGTCTGGGAACGCTAGGAAAAAAGTTTACTCTTGGCGATTGGACTTAGAAAAATTTCGCTCGGTCGGAGTTGCTCGCAATGCGCCCGGAACATTATTCTGTGTTTATTCGATAAATATTCATCCTAGAGCTTTGATACTTGATATTTATTGTTAGAATGCGTTATTATACAATGATCTAATATTTATAATGGTCTGGGAACGCTAGGAAAAAAGTTTACTCTTGGCGGTTGGACTTAGAAAAATTTCGCTCGGTCGGAGTTGCTCGCAATGCGCCCGGAACATTATTCTGAGTTTATTCGATAAATATTCATCCTAAAGCTTTGATACTTGATATTTATTGTTAGAATGCGTTATTATACAATGATCTAATATTTATAATGGTCTGGGAACGCTAGGAAAAAAGTTTACTCTTGGCGATTGGACTTAGAAAAATTTCGCTCGGTCGGAGTTGCTCGCAATGCGCCCGGAACATTATTCTGTGTTTATTCGATAAATATTCATCCTAGAGCTTTGATACTTGATATTTATTGTTAGAATGCGTTATTATACAATGATCTAATATTTATAATGGTCTGGGAACGCTAGGAAAAAAGTTTACTCTTGGCGGTTGGACTTAGAAAAATTTCGCTCGGTCGGAGTTGCTCGCAATGCGCCCGGAACATTATTCTGAGTTTATTCGATAAATATTCATCCTAAAGCTTTGATACTTGATATTTATTGTTAGAATGCGTTATTATACAATGATCTAATATTTATAATGGTCTGGGAACGCTAGGAAAAAAGTTTACTCTTGGCGGTTGGACTTAGAAAAATTTCGCTCGGTCGGAGTTGCTCGGAATGCGCCCGGAACATTATTCTGAGTTTATTCGATAAGTATTCATCCTAGAGCTTTGATACTTGATATTTATTGTTAGAATGCGTTATTATACAATGATCTAATATTTATAATGGTCTGGGAACGCTAGGAAAAAAGTTTACTCTTGGCGGTTGGACTTGGAAAAATTTCGCTCGGTCGGAGTTGCTCGCAATGCGCCCGGAACATTATTCTGAGTTTATTCGATAAATATTCATCCTAGAGCTTTGATACTTGATATTTATTGTTAGAATGCGTTATTATACAATGATCTAATATTTATAATGGTCTGGGAACGCTAGGAAAAAAGTTTACTCTTGGCGGTTGGACTTAGAAAAATTTCGCTCGGTCGGAGTTGCTCGCAATGCGCCCGGAACATTATTCTGAGTTTATTCGATAAATATTCA
The DNA here is from genome assembly GCF_051020765.1 of Lasioglossum baleicum. NCBI lineage: Eukaryota > Metazoa > Arthropoda > Insecta > Hymenoptera > Halictidae > Lasioglossum > Lasioglossum baleicum. Next base: position 24,120 of record NW_027470683.1, on the reverse strand, counting down.
TCCTAAAGCTTTGATACTTGATATTTATTGTTAGAATGCGTTATTATACAATGATCTAATATTTATAATGGTCTGGGAACGCTAGGAAAAAAGTTTACTCTTGGCGGTTGGACTTAGAAAAATTTCGCTCGGTCGGAGTTGCTCGCAATGCGCCCGGAACATTATTCTGAGTTTATTCGATAAATATTCATCCTAAAGCTTTGATACTTGATATTTATTGTTAGAATGCGTTATTATACAATGATCTAATATTTATAATGGTCTGGGAACGCTAGGAAAAAAGTTTACTCTTGGCGGTTGGACTTAGAAAAATTTCGCTCGGTCGGAGTTGCTCGGAATGCGCCCGGAACATTATTCTGAGTTTATTCGATAAATATTCATCCTAGAGCTTTGATACTTGATATTTATTGTTAGAATGCGTTATTATACAATGATCTAATATTTATAATGGTCTGGGAACGCTAGGAAAAAAGTTTACTCTTGGCGATTGGACTTAGAAAAATTTCGCTCGGTCGGAGTTGCTCGCAATGCGCCCGGAACATTATTCTGTGTTTATTCGATAAATATTCATCCTAGAGCTTTGATACTTGATATTTATTGTTAGAATGCGTTATTATACAATGATCTAATATTTATAATGGTCTGGGAACGCTAGGAAAAAAGTTTACTCTTGGCGGTTGGACTTAGAAAAATTTCGCTCGGTCGGAGTTGCTCGCAATGCGCCCGGAACATTATTCTGAGTTTATTCGATAAATATTCATCCTAAAGCTTTGATACTTGATATTTATTGTTAGAATGCGTTATTATACAATGATCTAATATTTATAATGGTCTGGGAACGCTAGGAAAAAAGTTTACTCTTGGCGGTTGGACTTAGAAAAATTTCGCTCGGTCGGAGTTGCTCGCAATGCGCCCGGAACATTATTCTGAGTTTATTCGATAAATATTCATCCTAAAGCTTTGATACTTGATATTTATTGTTAGAATGCGTTATTATACAATGATCTAATATTTATAATGGTCTGGGAACGCTAGGAAAAAAGTTTACTCTTGGCGGTTGGACTTAGAAAAATTTCGCTCGGTCGGAGTTGCTCGCAATGCGCCCGGAACATTATTCTGAGTTTATTCGATAAATATTCATCCTAAAGCTTTGATACTTGATATTTATTGTTAGAATGCGTTATTATACAATGATCTAATATTTATAATGGTCTGGGAACGCTAGGAAAAAAGTTTACTCTTGGCGGTTGGACTTAGAAAAATTTCGCTCGGTCGGAGTTGCTCGCAATGCGCCCGGAACATTATTCTGAGTTTATTCGATAAATATTCATCCTAAAGCTTTGATACTTGATATTTATTGTTAGAATGCGTTATTATACAATGATCTAATATTTATAATGGTCTGGGAACGCTAGGAAAAAAGTTTACTCTTGGCGGTTGGACTTAGAAAAATTTCGCTTCGGTCGGAGTTGCTCGCAATGCGCCCGGAACATTATTCTGAGTTTATTCGATAAATATTCATCCTAGAGCTTTGATACTTGATATTTATTGTTAGAATGCGTTATTATACAATGATCTAATATTTATAATGGTCTGGGAACGCTAGGAAAAAAGTTTACTCTTGGCGGTTGGACTTAGAAAAATTTCGCTCGGTCGGAGTTGCTCGCAATGCGCCCGGAACATTATTCTGTGTTTATTCGATAAATATTCATCCTAGAGCTTTGATACTTGATATTTATTGTTAGAATGCGTTATTATACAATGATCTAATATTTATAATGGTCTGGGAACGCTAGGAAAAAAGTTTACTCTTGGCGGTTGGACTTAGAAAAATTTCGCTCGGTCGGAGTTGCTCGCAATGCGCCCGGAACATTATTCTGAGTTTATTCGATAAATATTCATCCTAAAGCTTTGATACTTGATATTTATTGTTAGAATGCGTTATTATACAATGATCTAATATTTATAATGGTCTGGGAACGCTAGGAAAAAAGTTTACTCTTGGCGGTTGGACTTAGAAAAATTTCGCTCGGTCGGAGTTGCTCGCAATGCGCCCGGAACATTATTCTGAGTTTATTCGATAAATATTCATCCTAGAGCTTTGATACTTGATATTTATTGTTAGAATGCGTTATTATACAATGATCTAATATTTATAATGGTCTGGGAACGCTAGGAAAAAAGTTTACTCTTGGCGGTTGGACTTAGAAAAATTTCGCTCGGTCGGAGTTGCTCGCAATGCGCCGGAACATTATTCTGAGTTTATTCGATAAATATTCATCCTAAAGCTTTGATACTTGATATTTATTGTTAGAATGCGTTATTATACAATGATCTAATATTTATAATGGTCTGGGAACGCTAGGAAAAAAGTTTACTCTTGGCGGTTGGACTTAGAAAAATTTCGCTCGGTCGGAGTTGCTCGGAATGCGGCCCGGAACATTATTCTGAGTTTATTCGATAAGTATTCATCCTAGAGCTTTGATACTTGATATTTATTGTTAGAATGCGTTATTATACAATGATCTAATATTTATAATGGTCTGGGAACGCTAGGAAAAAAGTTTACTCTTGGCGGTTGGACTTGGAAAAATTTCGCTCGGTCGGAGTTGCTCGCAATGCGCCCGGAACATTATTCTGAGTTTATTCGATAAATATTCATCCTAAAGCTTTGATACTTGATATTTATTGTTAGAATGCGTTATTATACAATGATCTAATATTTATAATGGTCTGGGAACGCTAGGAAAAAAGTTTACTCTTGGCGGTTGGACTTAGAAAAATTTCGCTCGGTCGGAGTTGCTCGCAATGCGCCCGGAACATTATTCTGAGTTTATTCGATAAATATTCATCCTAAAGCTTTGATACTTGATATTTATTGTTAGAATGCGTTATTATACAATGATCTAATATTTATAATGGTCTGGGAACGCTAGGAAAAAAGTTTACTCTTGGCGGTTGGACTTAGAAAAATTTCGCTCGGTCGGAGTTGCTCGCAATGCGCCCGGAACATTATTCTGAGTTTATTCGATAAATATTCATCCTAAAGCTTTGATACTTGATATTTATTGTTAGAATGCGTTATTATACAATGATCTAATATTTATAATGGTCTGGGAACGCTAGGAAAAAAGTTTACTCTTGGCGGTTGGACTTAGAAAAATTTCGCTTCGGTCGGAGTTGCTCGCAATGCGCCCGGAACATTATTCTGAGTTTATTCGATAAATATTCATCCTAGAGCTTTGATACTTGATATTTATTGTTAGAATGCGTTATTATACAATGATCTAATATTTATAATGGTCTGGGAACGCTAGGAAAAAAGTTTACTCTTGGCGGTTGGACTTAGAAAAATTTCGCTCGGTCGGAGTTGCTCGCAATGCGCCCGGAACATTATTCTGTGTTTATTCGATAAATATTCATCCTAGAGCTTTGATACTTGATATTTATTGTTAGAATGCGTTATTATACAATGATCTAATATTTATAATGGTCTGGGAACGCTAGGAAAAAAGTTTACTCTTGGCGGTTGGACTTAGAAAAATTTCGCTCGGTCGGAGTTGCTCGCAATGCGCCCGGAACATTATTCTGAGTTTATTCGATAAATATTCATCCTAAAGCTTTGATACTTGATATTTATTGTTAGAATGCGTTATTATACAATGATCTAATATTTATAATGGTCTGGGAACGCTAGGAAAAAAGTTTACTCTTGGCGGTTGGACTTAGAAAAATTTCGCTCGGTCGGAGTTGCTCGCAATGCGCCCGGAACATTATTCTGAGTTTATTCGATAAATATTCATCCTAAAGCTTTGATACTTGATATTTATTGTTAGAATGCGTTATTATACAATGATCTAATATTTATAATGGTCTGGGAACGCTAGGAAAAAAGTTTACTCTTGGCGGTTGGACTTAGAAAAATTTCGCTCGGTCGGAGTTGCTCGGAATGCGCCCGGAACATTATTCTGAGTTTATTCGATAAGTATTCATCCTAGAGCTTTGATACTTGATATTTATTGTTAGAATGCGTTATTATACAATGATCTAATATTTATAATGGTCTGGGAACGCTAGGAAAAAAGTTTACTCTTGGCGATTGGACTTAGAAAAATTTCGCTCGGTCGGAGTTGCTCGCAATGCGCCCGGAACATTATTCTGTGTTTATTCGATAAATATTCATCCTAGAGCTTTGATACTTGATATTTATTGTTAGAATGCGTTATTATACAATGATCTAATATTTATAATGGTCTGGGAACGCTAGGAAAAAAGTTTACTCTTGGCGGTTGGACTTAGAAAAATTTCGCTCGGTCGGAGTTGCTCGCAATGCGCCCGGAACATTATTCTGAGTTTATTCGATAAATATTCATCCTAAAGCTTTGATACTTGATATTTATTGTTAGAATGCGTTATTATACAATGATCTAATATTTATAATGGTCTGGGAACGCTAGGAAAAAAGTTTACTCTTGGCGGTTGGACTTAGAAAAATTTCGCTCGGTCGGAGTTGCTCGCAATGCGCCCGGAACATTATTCTGAGTTTATTCGATAAATATTCATCCTAAAGCTTTGATACTTGATATTTATTGTTAGAATGCGTTATTATACAATGATCTAATATTTATAATGGTCTGGGAACGCTAGGAAAAAAGTTTACTCTTGGCGGTTGGACTTAGAAAAATTTCGCTCGGTCGGAGTTGCTCGCAATGCGCCCGGAACATTATTCTGAGTTTATTCGATAAATATTCATCCTAAAGCTTTGATACTTGATATTTATTGTTAGAATGCGTTATTATACAATGATCTAATATTTATAATGGTCTGGGAACGCTAGGAAAAAAGTTTACTCTTGGCGGTTGGACTTAGAAAAATTTCGCTCGGTCGGAGTTGCTCGCAATGCGCCCGGAACATTATTCTGAGTTTATTCGATAAATATTCATCCTAAAGCTTTGATACTTGATATTTATTGTTAGAATGCGTTATTATACAATGATCTAATATTTATAATGGTCTGGGAACGCTAGGAAAAAAGTTTACTCTTGGCGGTTGGACTTAGAAAAATTTCGCTTCGGTCGGAGTTGCTCGCAATGCGCCCGGAACATTATTCTGAGTTTATTCGATAAATATTCATCCTAGAGCTTTGATACTTGATATTTATTGTTAGAATGCGTTATTATACAATGATCTAATATTTATAATGGTCTGGGAACGCTAGGAAAAAAGTTTACTCTTGGCGGTTGGACTTAGAAAAATTTCGCTCGGTCGGAGTTGCTCGCAATGCGCCCGGAACATTATTCTGTGTTTATTCGATAAATATTCATCCTAGAGCTTTGATACTTGATATTTATTGTTAGAATGCGTTATTATACAATGATCTAATATTTATAATGGTCTGGGAACGCTAGGAAAAAAGTTTACTCTTGGCGGTTGGACTTAGAAAAATTTCGCTCGGTCGGAGTTGCTCGCAATGCGCCCGGAACATTATTCTGAGTTTATTCGATAAATATTCATCCTAAAGCTTTGATACTTGATATTTATTGTTAGAATGCGTTATTATACAATGATCTAATATTTATAATGGTCTGGGAACGCTAGGAAAAAAGTTTACTCTTGGCGGTTGGACTTAGAAAAATTTCGCTCGGTCGGAGTTGCTCGCAATGCGCCCGGAACATTATTCTGAGTTTATTCGATAAATATTCATCCTAGAGCTTTGATACTTGATATTTATTGTTAGAATGCGTTATTATACAATGATCTAATATTTATAATGGTCTGGGAACGCTAGGAAAAAAGTTTACTCTTGGCGGTTGGACTTAGAAAAATTTCGCTCGGTCGGAGTTGCTCGGAATGCGCCCGGAACATTATTCTGAGTTTATTCGATAAGTATTCATCCTAGAGCTTTGATACTTGATATTTATTGTTAGAATGCGTTATTATACAATGATCTAATATTTATAATGGTCTGGGAACGCTAGGAAAAAAGTTTACTCTTGGCGGTTGGACTTGGAAAAATTTCGCTCGGTCGGAGTTGCTCGCAATGCGCCCGGAACATTATTCTGAGTTTATTCGATAAATATTCATCCTAAAGCTTTGATACTTGATATTTATTGTTAGAATGCGTTATTATACAATGATCTAATATTTATAATGGTCTGGGAACGCTAGGAAAAAAGTTTACTCTTGGCGGTTGGACTTAGAAAAATTTCGCTCGGTCGGAGTTGCTCGCAATGCGCCCGGAACATTATTCTGAGTTTATTCGATAAATATTCATCCTAAAGCTTTGATACTTGATATTTATTGTTAGAATGCGTTATTATACAATGATCTAATATTTATAATGGTCTGGGAACGCTAGGAAAAAAGTTTACTCTTGGCGGTTGGACTTAGAAAAATTTCGCTCGGTCGGAGTTGCTCGCAATGCGCCCGGAACATTATTCTGAGTTTATTCGATAAATATTCATCCTAAAGCTTTGATACTTGATATTTATTGTTAGAATGCGTTATTATACAATGATCTAATATTTATAATGGTCTGGGAACGCTAGGAAAAAAGTTTACTCTTGGCGGTTGGACTTAGAAAAATTTCGCTTCGGTCGGAGTTGCTCGCAATGCGCCCGGAACATTATTCTGAGTTTATTCGATAAATATTCATCCTAGAGCTTTGATACTTGATATTTATTGTTAGAATGCGTTATTATACAATGATCTAATATTTATAATGGTCTGGGAACGCTAGGAAAAAAGTTTACTCTTGGCGGTTGGACTTAGAAAAATTTCGCTCGGTCGGAGTTGCTCGCAATGCGCCCGGAACATTATTCTGTGTTTATTCGATAAATATTCATCCTAGAGCTTTGATACTTGATATTTATTGTTAGAATGCGTTATTATACAATGATCTAATATTTATAATGGTCTGGGAACGCTAGGAAAAAAGTTTACTCTTGGCGGTTGGACTTAGAAAAATTTCGCTCGGTCGGAGTTGCTCGCAATGCGCCCGGAACATTATTCTGAGTTTATTCGATAAATATTCATCCTAAAGCTTTGATACTTGATATTTATTGTTAGAATGCGTTATTATACAATGATCTAATATTTATAATGGTCTGGGAACGCTAGGAAAAAAGTTTACTCTTGGCGGTTGGACTTAGAAAAATTTCGCTCGGTCGGAGTTGCTCGCAATGCGCCCGGAACATTATTCTGAGTTTATTCGATAAATATTCATCCTAGAGCTTTGATACTTGATATTTATTGTTAGAATGCGTTATTATACAATGATCTAATATTTATAATGGTCTGGGAACGCTAGGAAAAAAGTTTACTCTTGGCGGTTGGACTTAGAAAAATTTCGCTCGGTCGGAGTTGCTCGCAATGCGCCCGGAACATTATTCTGAGTTTATTCGATAAATATTCATCCTAAAGCTTTGATACTTGATATTTATTGTTAGAATGCGTTATTATACAATGATCTAATATTTATAATGGTCTGGGAACGCTAGGAAAAAAGTTTACTCTTGGCGGTTGGACTTAGAAAAATTTCGCTCGGTCGGAGTTGCTCGCAATGCGCCCGGAACATTATTCTGAGTTTATTCGATAAATATTCATCCTAAAGCTTTGATACTTGATATTTATTGTTAGAATGCGTTATTATACAATGATCTAATATTTATAATGGTCTGGGAACGCTAGGAAAAAAGTTTACTCTTGGCGGTTGGACTTAGAAAAATTTCGCTTCGGTCGGAGTTGCTCGCAATGCGCCCGGAACATTATTCTGAGTTTATTCGATAAATATTCATCCTAGAGCTTTGATACTTGATATTTATTGTTAGAATGCGTTATTATACAATGATCTAATATTTATAATGGTCTGGGAACGCTAGGAAAAAAGTTTACTCTTGGCGGTTGGACTTAGAAAAATTTCACTTCGGTCGGAGTTGCACGCAATGCGCCCGGAACATTATTCTGAGTTTATTCGATAAATATTCATCCTAGAGCTTTGATACTTGATATTTATTGTTAGAATGCTTTATTATACAATGATCTAATATTTATAATGGTCTAGATACGATAGAAAGATAAGTTTACTCTTGGCGGTTGGACTTGAAAAATGTTCAAAGTACCGAGATAGTATATGAAAAGTTGAATATTTTGTGTTAAATATCCTGGAAATATAAATATTTATTGTGTTGTACAAAAAAATTTTTCATGCAAAAATTTTTCTAAGTCCCAACAGCCCCGCCGGACGGGCTGTTGCCGCGGCGGTTTGCACCCATAAGCGCGCGTGCTATTCACCGCGCGGCGCCGGCGTCCTTGCCGGCCGTTCGGTATCCTTAAGAGACTCGACGGTTCGGCGAGTCGGGCGGTTCAGCGCGCGCTTGGGGCTATTCTACGATCTCGGTCGAGAAGCAGTTCACGGCGCCTCGAGACTTCGGTCTCGACTGTTTCGTTCCGTACTTCGTTTAGAACTTTTCTCTACACAGCATTGCCACGGGTCGGTGTCTAAGACCGAATGGCCCTTATGTGGCGAGCCTCCCATCGAGGAGGTTGGTGACTTGTATGCACTGATGTGTATACTCGTACTAACTGAGCATCAACTCTTCTATCCGAGCTAAAAGTTTGAGATAGTTATGGAAAGATGTTTGAGAGAAACTAAAACTAGAAAGAAGTCAAACTTCTTGTTTGCAGAGAAACGAAAAGTAAATAAAATGAGGTTGGCTTTCGGAGGGGCATTGTTACACCCAGAGCCCAGCATGCGTCCTGTCCGAGCTTCCTCGGCACTTGTGTCGATTGTCCAGCGCCCGTGGTTACGTGCTACGTGGGATACTCGTGCTACCAGATGTTAGCTCAACCTGAGAACGCAAGGAAATATAAGAATTTGTTCTCGAGAGAAACCCAAAAGGGAAATATTAAACATGAATTTTATGCACTACACGTAATGATTTGTGATGTTATGAGAAAAATATAAACCGAGAACGCAGGAATATCTGGCAAATGAATTTGTTCGAGGTTAAGAAAGAAAGGAAAAGAAGGAAGGTGGCAATATGATATAAACTCGTTCGAAAGGTTCTCTGAGAATTCGAACGAGTAAAAATGAATTTATACAAAACTTAAGAGAGAAGA
>NW_027470683.1:0-5000 GCF_051020765.1 Lasioglossum baleicum | reverse complement strand
CACCCGTCTAGTAATCTAGTAAGCAAGTGCTGGAGGCAATACGCCTCCAGCACTTAGAGGAATCGATGAGTACTATAGAGGCAACACGCCGCTGGTACTTATTGATTCCTATTTTGCTTTGAGCACTTTTGCAGATTTGCATGTTGTATGTCCAGCAATGTGCAGGGCGGCAAAAAAGATCCGACGGGGCGATGTTCTCCCCAATGAGCCTGCAGAGTCAGTGGCAACACGCCGCCAACTCGAAAAGACAATCCCAGAAGCAATACGCTGCTGGGACTTAGAAAAATCGGGTCACCCAAAAGCAATACGCCGCTGGGGACTCGATAAAATCGGGGGAAGCAACACGCCGCCGGAAGATAGCCGATAAACATGCAAGCGGAGGCGCCGTTGTCACTAAAATTATATAGAGGTGGACGCCGAGGTGACGCTCCAACGGAGCACTTAAAAGTGGAGGAGACAACCACTATAAGTACTTGTCTCCCATTTCCCTAGCCGCTGGGCCGTCCCACCCGACGTGCTAGCACCCTGTCGGAAACGAGCCGCTGCCGACCGAGGCCCGGAACTCCTGCGAGAGTCACACTGTGACCGCGGTTTCGAGCTCCATCGAGAGTCAGGCAGAGGCCAAAATTACAGAGAACAATTACAACTAGTCGCTCCGACAGGAGGATCCCTCCGTGCACTAACCTATACTCCTTCACTTTTCCAGCTGACCCGGGCACTGGGGGTCTACCAAACCAGCCGCGCTAAAAATTTACAAACATGATGGTCTCCTCAAGCTCAAAATACTCCGGAGGTAAACTCGCTCCCCATTCGGATCTCCGGGTGGGAGCTGGGCCGGGGGAGACTAACATGGAAGCGGTGAGAAGACTTCGGCCGGCAACACTTCGCCCGTCAGAGGTCGGAGGACAACGTGGGACACACACGGTCGCACCATCAGTCGAGACGCGGAGCCCCCGCGTAACGCGATCGACGACTGCGGCCGCCTCCCTCGCGAATTCTCATCACCGCGCTTCCTCCCTCTCCGCGCCGACGATGGTGCAGACCCAACGAGGTTCCGGTCTTCAGGCCGTCCAAAACCACCCGGGAAGGGAATCGGGAATTAGCTCCGCGATTAGCTCCGCGAACAGTCCCGCGATTGCGTGCGAAACCGCGTCCGTGCCCGCGTCGACCAGGGCTTCTGTGCCCGCAAGCGCTTCGTCTCCGCTCTCGACCAGCGTCCCCACTACCCACTCGAACGTACAACAAGGAGAAAGGCTCTCGGAGCCCGCGACCGCGAATGCGTACACGGGAATTAGGATAATGCAACTGAACATGCGACGTTCAGATGTAGTCAGCGGCGAAGTGCGTCAGCTTGTAACCGAAAAGCGACTTGACGTCCTGTTATTGCAGGAAATGTACGTCAGGAAGCAGGGCGCGAGCAGCACTATTTGTAGCTTAGGAACCGGAGTGAGGATCGTGGCCGACCAAACACAAACTCCGTGGGCTGCCGTAGCCGTTTGTAACCCTCACTTCGACGTAGTATTCGTCTCGCAGCTCAGCAACTCCCACTGCGCGTGTGCAGAAGTGCTGGCACCCGGCTGCTCGTTCTACGTCGTATCGTGCTACTTTCAGTACTGCGACGAGATAGAGAAGCACCTCAGTCACCTCGAAATGGTGTTCCGTTCGCTGAGGGGGCAGAGAATGTTAGTTTCGTTAGACGCGAACGCGCGATCACCCCTCTGGGGCCCACAGACCGCCGACGACAGAGGAGCCCAGTTGGAAGCACTCATAGCATCTTTCAACATGGAAGTTGTGAACGACATCAAGCAGCCGCCAACCTTCTGGACACCGGGAGGATCATCCTACATCGACGTGACATTGGCGTCACCATCAATGGCCGGACTCATCCGCGAATGGAACGTCAGGGACGACTGGACAACGAGCGACCACAGAGCCGTGGACATCAGACTGCGGGCACCAAAGAAGACTTCACCATCATCAGCAGGACGGAACGCAGCCAACACCAGATTCAACACGAAGAAAGCCAACTGGGAGAAGTTCGAGGAGCGCTTAGCCGATCTCTCCCGAACGAGACTGGCGCCCCTCGAACTGGAGTCGGCGGAAGGGGTCGAGAAAATGGCAGAAACGCTTGCAGACATCATAACTGATGCCTGCACAGCGTCGATGCCACGTAAACGTAAGTTTAGGAAGTCCAACCCGTGGTGGACGAAAGAGCTCACGGAGCTCAAGAAGGCCGCATACCAGCGGAGACGTGCCTTCCAGCAAGAAAGAGACGAGCTCGCTCGCCCCCAGAAGAAGCTGGCCTACCGCTCTTCGGTGCGTGAGTACAGCAGGGAGGTGAAGAAGGCGAAGCTCAAGAGCTGGCAGAAGTTCGTAACGTCGCACGGGAACGAGGAGCCCTGGGGTACCGTATACAAACTCCAGGCGAAGAAACTCCAAGTTCAGAGTGTGCTTAGCACACTCCGGCGTGATAATGGTCATACGACCAGCGCGGTAGAAACAGCTAAGTTGCTGCTGGAAGCACACGTCCCCGAAGATCGCGTAGAAGAAGATACGCCCGAGCAGCGTACGATTAGAGAAAGTGCACGGACCGCGCCAAGCACTGAAGACGCCTCTCCGTTCGTAAAAGAGGAAGTCATCGACGCGGTTAAGACCTTCAAAAATAATAAAGCACCGGGGCTTGATTGTATTGAAGTCGGAGTGCTAAAGGCAGCGGCCAAAGTCATTCCCGACCAACTGGTACGGCTCTTCAACGGGTGCCTTCAGTGGGGCGTCTTCCCCTCGATCTGGAAGGAGGGCTCTCTCAGAGTTCTCTTGAAGGGCGAAGGGAAAGACGTGAAGGACCCGAAATCATACCGACCGATTTGCCTCCTCTCTGTTGTAGGGAAACTATTCGAGAAACTCCTCAAGAGGAGAATAGACCAGACCGCGATGGCACCTGGCCAGATTTCCGATCGGCAGTACGGCTTCATGCCTAACAAATCGACAGAGCTCGCGATCGCCGAGCTACGCCGCATAGTTGATTCTACCGAGGATCGATATGCGGTGGGGCTGCTCTTCGACATTTCGGGCGCGTTCGACAACGTTTGGTGGCCCTTAGTACTACGGAGTCTAAGAGAGCGTGGCTGCCCGCGAAACGTATTCCAGGTGATCGCGAACTACTTCGACGACCGCAATGTGAGCATTGCGGTAGGAGAAGAGAGGGTCTCCAAGCGCGCCTCTAGAGGATGCCCTCAGGGCTCTGTCCTCGCACCGGCGTGCTGGAATCTTATGTTCGACGAACTCCTGAGAATACTCGAAGAATTGATCCCGGGTAAATTCATCGCGTACGCGGACGACCTCATCATAGTTATAACCGGGAACAGTAGGAAAGAGATAGAAGACAAGGCACAGCAAGCGGTCGACCAGATCGTAAGCTGGTGCAAATCCGCGAAGCTCGAACTGTCAGCCCGCAAAACGGAAGCAATCGTGCTTAAGAGCGGCTACATCGAGCAGAAATTATTAGGAAGCAGAGGAGGCTCGCGCCCGGATAGGAAACGAAAGACCGTTCGGCACAAGGCAAATCTCACGAACAGACCACCGACCATTCGAATAGGGCAAACTACAATCGCGTTCAAGTCCGCCGTGCGATACCTAGGCGTCCACTTCGATAGCGGCATGGGTGTCCGATCCCACTGCCAATACCTATGCGACAAGGTCGGGTCGCTCTTCGCGAAATTCGGGAAGCTCGCGAGAAGCCGATGGGGACTTAGATTCAGGGCTCTCTCCGTAATATATCGCGGAGTCTTCCTGCCGATGGCGACTTATGCAGCCGCCGGCTGGTCAGACTTGTGCGGAGAGAAAGAACTGAGAACGCTCAGGGGCATGCAGCGTCGTGCTCTTACTGCGGTGACTGGCGCATATCGCTGGTCATCGTGGGACAGCATGTGCGTCGTAGCTGGAGCGGTCCCGATCGACATCTTGCTAGAGCAGCGTAGGGCACTCTTCAAGACGAGGAACGGTATGGACGCCAGTTTCGGGAGCATCGTCGTACGCGCGGGAAACGACGATGCAAAAGATTTGTTACAGGCGGAAGCAGCGAAGGTGTGGCAGACCAAGTGGGATGCCTCCCACAAAGGCCGAACAACACACGCCTTCTTCAACGACATCGAAGAGCGGATGGAAGCGAAGTGGATGAGACCGAGCCACTACACATCGCAAGTGCTCACAGGCCACGGAAAATTCAACGCGCGACTCCATGCGTACGGAGCCATCGACAGCAGCAACTGCGCCTGCGGAAGCGAGGAGGACACAGTCGGACACTTCCTCCTCGACTGCCCGATCTTCGACCCTCAGAGGGAGGCTCTGCGAGACATAGTTCCCATCGGCGATTGGAGATGGCCGGAAGCGGCACATCACCTAGTATCGTCTCCAGAGACCTCCTCTCTGTTCGAAGAGTTCTGCCGCGAGACCCTGTGGCTGAAGGCACTTCAGGATCAGAAGTAGAGACAGACAAGTAAGAAGTAAGTAAGTGAAAAGTGCAAAGTGTAAAGTGTAAAGGAAAACTAAGTGTAAGTGAAAGCGCGAAGACTTAAATAAAATACCAAGGACAACGTGAAACTTGGACAAACCGGAGCGTCCTATCGAGCTGCATCGTAGCGCTCGGGAGGGCACGTCAGCCCCGCGAGAAGACTTGCGGATACACTGCCGCGCCGGACCTCCACCAAGGAACAGAAATGTTCCACCTTATTTACAGGAGTCCCGCCTCTCCTCTTTTCCTACTTCCATCGCCCTTAAGGGTCGGGTGTGCGTGCGAGCGGCACGCAGCGAGTTCGCCTTCCCGTGGTTCCCCGTGAGCGTAGGCGACCGAGCGAGGAGCTATCCTCGATCGGCCGCCTGCGGCCAAAGAACTCGTCCACCGTACACGTCTCGGTGGCACTGCTGGATTTTTCCATTGCCCGCTCTACTTGAACAGTGGAGCCGCCTCGCTAAAAGTAGATATAAAATTTATGCTATGCGTA
>NW_027470682.1:0-34289 GCF_051020765.1 Lasioglossum baleicum | reverse complement strand
TGTTGCGTAATACGCGCGGAGGCGCGATGACAGGCTAGAGTTGTTGCATTTTTCCAGCGACCTGAAACCAGAGGACAAAGACAGGCGACTACTGATCGAAGTTTGGGACTGGGATCGAACGTCGAGGAACGATTTCATGGGCTCCCTGTCCTTCGGGATATCGAGCTTATCAAAGCACCGGTCAGCGGATGGTTCAAGCTGCTGACGCAGGAGGAAGGAGAATACTACAATGTACCTGTACCGGAGGAAGGTGTGGATCTCGCAGAGTTGAAGGTGAAAATGCGAGTACGTTTCACGAGGGATGATGGGAGGCTGGAAAATTCGTCAGCTGACAAACTTTCTCCACGTTTTTCCTCCGTAGAAAACCTCGGTGACGAAGAAAACCCACGACGACGCAGGACAAGGAGGTGCCGCACAACATGGGCAAGAGCGACCTGATAAGGGCCAGCGATTTCAACTTCCTGATGGTGCTCGGCAAAGGCAGCTTCGGCAAAGTCAGTCCCTTCTCCTGCAGTCCCCTTAAACGAGTCCCTCTAAAAAACGTTAACGGTCTGGTTGATTGAAGGTGATGTTGGCCGAGAGAAAAGGTACCGACGAACTCTACGCCATCAAGATCCTCAAGAAGGACATCATCATCCAAGATGACGACGTGGAGTGTACCATGGTGGAAAAACGCGTGGCTGGCCTTGTCGAATAAACCACCGTTCTTGGTGCAACTGCACTCCTGCTTCCAAACCATGGATCGGCTTTACTTCGTGATGGAGTACGTCAACGGCGGAGACCTGATGTATCAGATACAACAGTGCGGCAAGTTCAAGGAACCCGTCGCCGTGTAAGTCTTCTTCCAATCCTCGTACACGCGTCGCGGCCTCGTCTCTCTCGATTCCTCGTTAAAGCTTCTCTCTCTTTCCCTTTCTCTCTCCTTTTCGCAGATTCTACGCGTCCGAAATAGCCATCGGTCTGTTCTTTCTGCACGGCCGAGGAATCGTGTATCGGGATCTGAAACTGGACAACGTGTTACTGGATCAGGACGGTCACATCAAGATCGCTGACTTTGGGATGTGCAAGGAGGGTATCAACGGAGACAAGACTACCAAGACCTTTTGCGGAACACCGGACTACATCGCGCCTGAAGTGAGTGTCGCTGCGCACGCCGCTCCGCGTTTCATTCCGCGTTTCATTCCGCGTTTCATTCCGCGTTTCATACCGCACAGCGTTATCCCTCGTCTCGCATCTTCCTTTCAGATCATATTGTACCAGCCGTATGGGAAATCGGTGGACTGGTGGGCATACGGCGTGCTGCTGTACGAAATGTTGGTCGGTCAGCCACCGTTCGACGGCGAGGACGAGGAGGAGTTGTTCGCCGCGATCACCGAGCATACGTCAGCTATCCGAAGAGCTTGTCCAAGGAAGCCAGGGAGATCTGCAAAGCGGTAAGCTCTCGAGGTCGTCCTCTCCGTCTCGCGGCTCGCTCGTAAACGTTCCTCGCTTTCGCAGTTTCTCACGAAGAATCCGGTAAAGAGGCTCGGCTGCGGCCTACGAGGAGAGGAGGACGTTCGCAGCCACGCGTTTTTCCGACGAATCGATTGGGAAAAGATCGAGAATCGGAGGTGCAACCGCCGTTCAAGCCAAAGATCGTGAGTACCGGTAGATTAGGCGGTATGCGCGTAACGCCACCCGCAGAGAAATAACGCGCGAACGTTTCCCGCAGAAACATCGCAAGGACGTGAGCAACTTTGACAAACAGTTCACATCGGAGAAGACAGATTTGACGCCTACGGACAAGTTGTTTATGATGAAACCTGGATCAAACGGAGTTTATGGGTTTCTCGTTTCTTAATCCAGAATTCGTGCAACACGTTTAAATCGATAGAATATCTAAGTCACTGCTAGTTTTAATCTCGTCATACGTTTTCCTCCCTCCATTTCCTCGGACATTCGTCTTTTGACTCTTCGCTGCTCAGGGCTTTCACTTTTTCTCTCTTCTCTCCTCCCCCCTATCTTTCTCTCTTTCTCTCTTTCTCTCTCTCTCTCTCTCTCTCTCTCTCTCTCTCTCTCTCTCTCTCTCCTCGCTTCGCCCTTCCTTCCTCGTTTAAATCGTCGACTATCGTATGCCCCCCCCCCTACTACACCCTACCCTACCCTACCCCCATCGGTTGCGAAAGCAAGCCCAAAACTTTTTACCTCGTATCCTTGACGCAAAGACCGGGCTGTTCGCGCGGTGTCGCCCGTGTCGCGTTAGTACCGTGAAAAATTGCGAACCGGCATCGATGACGGATTCGTGTGACGAATCCGAAATCGCGCCTGCTGGTAAGAAAAGGACGGAAATAAACTGCGATCGATCGCTGAGGAAACATCCTGCTTCCTCCAGCGGTTTTATCCACAATTCAGATATTTCCCAATTATTGTCCTCGTTCTTCGCGTTCGTTATTGTTATACTTTTACCTCGGTATACTCTACTGTTGCCTTCCAAGACACGTACACGTACACGTACACGTACACGTACACACACGTATATACACGCGCTTGCGCGCGTATATCTCGAACACGGACACGCGTATTTATACATAAAAATGATACATATTGAAGAAACGAGTTATATTCTTATTATTATCATTACGATCATCCATTGTCGTTGTCATCGTCATTCTCATTATCGTTATCATCCTCGTCATTATTATTACTATTATTATTATTATTATTATTATTATCATCATCATCATCATCATCATCATCATCGTCATCGTCATCGTCATCGTCGTCATCTTTATTATTATTATTATTGTTATTATTATTACGACTATTATGTACGTAAAGTTGCACGAGTAATCGTGAATCGTTACACGTTATACGTATCAAATTTCTATCCGGTTTCGTTAACGTTCCTCTTTTCGTCTTTAAACGACGTTCGTAAGTAAGTAGTTAAAAAGTACGTATGCAACTAGTACTCGAATATTTCCATGCACAGGTTTTATCCACGGATTAAAATTTACTAGCGGTACAAACGTTCGATTCGTATTCTCGTTTCATCTCTCTCTCTCTCTCTCTCTCTCTCTCCTCTCTCTCTCTCTCTCTCTCTCTCTCTCTCTCTCTCTCTCCCTCTCTCTCCCTCTCTCTCCCTCTCTATGCACTCGTTTACACGAACACTTGTACAGATACATAGGTATTTGTTTCCTGCTACTGATTGGTGACCGAAGCACGAACCTGAAGCGCGTCTTGTTACGAATTCTCGGTTGATTCGCTGGCAGGAAGGTGCCGCATGCGAGGTCCATGTCGGTTAACGAGACTAACGATTAGAAGTAATTTCATATCAGGCGAGGATACGCGGTGCAGTGGATAATGTATATCGTTAATGCGGTTAAAGAGGCTTAGGCGGATCGGTGCTGCCGGAACATCGGGTTATACGTTTGGAGATGTACGACAAGTACACGGCTGTCCGCTCGTTCGATCGAACGTTCCCCTCTTCTCTAGTTTATAACCCGTGTCGACGCGATACTTCCTCGTTCCGACGTTCGCCGTTAGTCGAACGTTGTCGTCGATCGAAAGAGCTTCGCGTCTGGAGAAACGCGTTCCAGAAGCGTAGCCGATGAACGGTTCTTTCGTTCGAAACGCGCCACGCGCCACGCGTCTCGTCTTCTCCGCCGCTTCCTTTCACTCTCGTTCATCTCGAGCTCCGCTCGAACCAGTCGTGGAAAGGCAACATCTCGGTGGTATTCTCTGACGAAGCTCTTCTCGTGCCTGAAAACCTCACTCCAGTGATGTGTACGCCTTTCCTATCGAGCACGTTTCGGCTCGCGTCATCGAGGACGAGAACGATCCGAAGAGAAAAAATAGTTATCGAACGATGAACATCAACGGCGCTGAACGGCGCGCAACGTCGGCAAAGAAGAAACGCGAGAAATCGAGCTTAGCAAAGTCTCGTTCGTCCTCGTGATACGTTTTCCTCCTCGATCTCTCTTTTTCGGTCGGTTAACCATAGCCGACGCTCGATAGTAGGATTAATAATAATAATAATAATTATTACTTGTCGATTAAAGCTCTGCGTAATTGTCCTAGACACGTACGTACACACTTACATACACGCGATACAGACACGTACACACCGATACACACAGAGTTAACAATGGCCCTTTTTTTTCTATTCGCTTGGCGTTCGCGACTGGTCGAATAATGGCGGAATGGTTTAACGACGGAACGTCGTGGCGATAAACAGACCGCGTTTCACTCGGAGCGCCAACTACACGGACTAGCAAAGTATTATTTATGCCCGACGACCTTGACGGCGCTCACTCGTCGAGAAGACTTAGGAGAACGAGTATTTAACGAGGACTCGTATCTTTTCCCTTGATTCGGACAATCCGTTCGCGCGTACTATTTCATTGGTCGTGGACGCGCTCGATGTCGCAGCGATTCGATGCCGATCGACCCAACAACCGATCAAACATGGCGCGGACACGCGTACGTTCGTCGGTCGGAAGGCTCGACCCAGCGCACGGCTATCGAGAATTCCATCGACGAATCTTGGCAAAATGTATATATATACATATATATATATATATAGAGAGAGAGAGAGAGAGGAAAAAAAGAAAAGTTTCGCTTCCCCTCGATCGTTGTCGTCGTTCATCCCGATTGTCCGCCAACGGAAAGATACGAGTTTCCGAGTTTCCACAAAAATCGTGCATATTAATCGCGTCTGATTAAGCGTATTCCAATAAATAAGTAATTATCGTAACGTAGTTCTCGCCCCCTTATTCAACGGTGATCCAATCTTGTTCTTCTATCGGCGAATCGAGCAAATTCGCGTAGTCTCGACGAGATATTCCGCTCTTACCTGATTCAACCGTCAGCGTTGCGTTGGTCCGCGCCGTATAGCGGAATCCCGCGATCATCTTCCTCCCCCCACCCCCACCCCTCTCTCTCTCTCTTTCTCTCACTCTCTCTCTCTCTCTCGCTCGCTCACTCACTCGCTCGCTCACTCACTCACTCACTCACTCACTCACACTCTCTCTCTCGCTCTGTTCGTTGAGACGAAAGGGCAACGGGTATATATCCTTCCTTTCTCGACAGACGGACGGTTCGCGTAATTATAACGCGACCGGTGGTTCCTACCGCGAAACTAGTTCGACGTTAATTTACCGAAAAGTCCAAAATAACCGCGCGCAAATTGTGTTCCGAATTCGTTTTGCGACGCGTACAGGGTAACCGGTCTCGGAACATTTACATTCCGCAGATTGTTCCACCGATGAATTTCGTTTAGGTCCTAAATATTCTGGCGCGAGACTACGTGATTTACGCTCGACATCTATTTTTGTACCAAAAACGAGAAAAGAAAAAAAAAAAAAAGAAAAAAAAAGAATGGAACTTACCGAGGAACCGGCCGCAAGCGTAATGGCGGTCTTCTTCTCCTGCTCGACGTCGAGTATAGGAGGTAGCGTACTTTTTTCCCGTCACCGTGTACCGCGTGACGCCTTTCGTAACGCTCTTTTAGCCTCTACGCGACATCGAACGTTGTAAAAATAACAAAAAAAAAAAAAGAAAAAAAAGAAAGAAGAAGAAGAAGAAGAAGAAGAAGAAAAGGAGAAGGAGAAGAAAGAGGAGAAGAAGAAAGAAGGGAAAGCACCAACGAAGATAATCGTCGGATAATTTGGAAGAACGTAGTCATCGATTAGCGGAACGATTATACGATTTGGATCGGAGGAAATGGAAAGAATGGAAGAAGGTGAATGGAGCGATCGAGCGAAAAGTATGGAAAGAGGCGAATCGCTGGTCGTTGGATCGCTCGATCGCTCGACGCCTGCCGTTCCATCGATGCGACACACCGATGATTTTACAACCGTTGTACCGATTTCTCTTTCCTTCTTTTCTTTACCAACATCGTCTCTCTTTTCTTTCTATCGATTATTTCTTCGTCTCGTTCATCGATAGCTCTTCCTCGCCGATTCTCTTTCTATCCTTGTTTCCTATGCGACACCTCCTTTGCACTCTGTTCGTTGTTCTTGTTAAGCTTACATTTTCAAAGTAAGGGGTAGAGAACGGTATCGTTTATGCAGTTTTCGGTGCGACGAACAGACATATTCGTCCACCTGGAATTCCACGCTGAAAATTCGATCGCGTTTTCGTAGCGAAACAGTTGACAATGTTGGACAAGTTTTCTCATTCGTTTGTTGGTTGGTTGGTTGGTAGCGTATTTCGTTGGTAGCGTTCGTTCCACGCGTAATCGTAAAGGCTAAACCGGCCCACGAGTTTGTCTGTTCGAATACGAAAAGCTCGTTGTAATAATTAATAAGGCGAAATAAAAAAGAAAACTAACGACGAAGGATATTGGAAACATAGCGAATGTAATCCATGTAGCTCCGATTCACTCTCAAACTTGTAATTCCGTTTATTTTTTCTCTCGATTACACATCGCATGACACTATACACACATTCGCTCGTACACGCATATTTTTAAAATGTTTTTGTGCATTTATAATGTCGTAATAAAAGTTTCGAATCGTGTCATGAGAAAGAGCGTGGCGTGATTATGCTGGAATGGAAAGGAGCGCGCGTGCGCAGCAGGGCAAATTTCGTTTGGACCGAGCGCGCGTACTCGGTGGTGTTCAGTCCAACCTTCTACTGGCAATCTCAGCGCACCCTTTCGGTCCTAGTTGCTGCCCGCGAGAAGACGCCACTTGTCCCGCTGCGTTCGCCAAACTTTCACCGCCTGCCAGCGCCTCGCAGCGCGGCAAACCGTTTCCGAACCTGTCTCTTCCCATCCTCCTTCCAGGACATCCGATCCTCGGTATTCAAGCAATGTCCTCCGTACCTTCCGCGATCTCGACCTTGGTTTTCTTCAAACGCGTCTCTCTATTTCAAATACGATATATCGGTGTTTTCCTCCGCGAGTGAATCGCCCGCTTTAAGTCACTTTAAGCCACCGTAACCAACTTTAAACTTTAACGTTGAAACGCGACGGAGCGACCGGCTTCCGAGACTGCGGCTTCGAGCGTGTTCCACTGGATCTCCAACTAGAACGAAACGCCAACCGAATAGACCGGTAAGTACACGCTTTATTTTTCGCCATTTCGAGGAAGTGCGAGGAAAACACCAGGTTTACGAATATAATTCATTTATTTCGTTCGTACTCGATGCGTGCCAGAATATCCCTACGCTATAGTCGATACAAATTGGCTAAGACTTTGACTATCTCCGGTATATTTGCGACTCTTTCGCGAAACGCGTTGACAATTATGTCGATATAGATGGACGCGTACGCGTGTACACGCACGTGTCTATACTCGAGCTATGTACAGTTTTAACGCGTAAACATAAAACGGGTAGGAAGGGAACGGAAGGGAAGATAAGGAGAGAAAGAAGCTCGGCGCGGGGAAAGAGAGGAGGCGGCGAGGGTGGGGAGGCGCGGAAGGGAAGGAGATCGAAATAGGCGTATGGAATGGGTGCGTCGAAAGGCGAGAGGGGCACGCGAATAAAAAAGGAAGGAAAGCAAGAAGGAAGGAGGAAGAAAGAGGGGAGAACGCAGAAAGGTATAGGTTAGGGTAGAAAGAAATCGCGCGACGGATCTCTCTGATCCAGGTTATCCGTGTTCGATAGCACAGGCGCGTGGACGTTTATATACACATGCGTAGACGCAACAAAAATCACGAGAAGCGTAGAAAAATGGGAATAAGAATAGTAGTAGTAGTAGCAGTAGTAGTAGTAGTAGTAGTAGTAGTAGTAGTAGTAGTAGTAGTAGTAGTAGTATAGTAGTAGTAGTAATAGTAGTAGTAGTAGTAATAATAATAATTGTAATCGTAATAATATTAATAATAATAATAATATTAATAATAATAATAATAATAATAAAAATAATAATAATGATAAAAAGAAAAGCTTTGGAAGAGGAAGAGGAGGGATTACAGGCGTTAAATGCGGGGAATACGATTGATGGGTGGAGCTTGCGTGGAAATGCTGGGACGTTAGACGGTATGCCGCGAGCCTGCTCATCGCCGAAATACTGCACGGTGCTTCGGATCGTCCCGAGCTCCGAAAAGGATCGCGATGAAAAGAGGAGGAAGACGGCGACGGGGAAACGCGGGTGTAGAAAGGGTTGTACGGTGGTGCGTTTGCTCGGGGGGGACCGAGAAACGGTGACTAGCTGAGAATTTCGCGAAGCGGTCGCTCGCGAATCCGCTTCCATCCGGCAACGAACCGCGGACAGAGAGCGAGGAAAAAGGGGAGGCCGCGAACGATCGTTTTCTCGCCATCGATCGCGATCCTCGTCGGTGACTGCTACTACTCGGATTCGTACTCTTCTCTCTCTCTCTCTCTCTCTTTCTCTCTCTTTCTCTCTCTCTCGCATCACACACGCACACATGGACGCAGGCACGCACAGAAGAGGCGCAGAGACGTAGAGGCACATGGGTCTCTCGGTTTCGTAGAAACAAACGCGCACGCACACCCTCTACTCTCGGCTGGACGGCGGAGAGAAAGGACGAAGAAGGGAGGCGATCAGGAAAACGCGGACCGGAGCGAGGCCCCGGCTCCGGAGAACTGGTCCCAACCGGTTCGACATCTGGTCGATTTTCGCCAGTGCGGCAGCTGAATGCCAACCTCTTGCACTCGTGCGCGTACTGCGGTAAACGATTCGCAGTAGCATGTTCTCGGTCGGACACTCGCACATGTCCTGCAGGCAAGCCTTGTAGTACATGGTCGGGTTCACCTTCTTGTGGCAAGCGTCGAAGATTTGCGACCTCAGCCTGTTGCACAACTGCGCGCATCCACGTCGTCGTTATTAGACAGATGGCACACCGCCGGCATCCGCGTGCTTGGGTCCGCGCGTGCGTTTATTTTATATACATATATAGATAGATAGATAGATAGGAAGACAGAGAAGTTACCGGTGATCCTTTCGCTTTCTGCAACGCCTGTTCCGATCGAGATTGGAATCGGCTTGGCTCTCAGGCAGCTTCTCTTCGCTCCGACCAGCCAGGACTGACCGAACGGTTGAGGATCCTGCAGCAGTCTGCCCCGACGATTGGTAAAGTCGTCCTTTGGCAGGGAGTTGAAGTTGCCGCAGAGACCGCAGAGCCGTCCCCTGTACGAAGTCGGCGCGGACACTTCGAGAAAACTGATCCCGTCCCAGAGAACCTTGATTCCGATCTGCGTGCTCACGATTATGCTATCCGCCGTTCGATTCACGTCTAGCCGGTTCGCCACGCGATACGGTATCTCCACCTTCTTCCCGTTACCTTCACTCGCATCTTCTGACCGAGATTCACCTTCAAATCGCCCACCTACGATCGCGTAACCAACGAAACAGGCAGAGATTAGCGCGGTCCGGAGTAGCGGACGCAACCGGTGCTCTTACCTGATCGCGATGGTTTTCGTCCAAGCGGACGATTCGTCGACCTGGCGTCGTTGGTCACTCGAACGCTGAACGTGTGTCCCGAGCAATCGCTGGCCAACTGGTACTTGCACGCTCCCTTGAAGCTGTAAAACTTGCCGTCGAAGGTGCGATAGTGCGGGTCCCCGAACACGGTGCACACTCCGTCACCTGTCGTGGCAACGATGCGAGAACGTTCACGGAGGAGAGCGAGAGGGGAGAGATAGGTTCGATTTGCTTACTTTCGACGCAACGAGGACAGCACTGGCCTTCCGGATGCTCGAGCCTGGAGTTGGGCGGACAGGGCAAATTCAACGGCGGGCACATGGGCATCGCGCATCGTACTTTACCTTGCATGCAGGCGCATGCCTTGCACGAGTCAAGCTTCCAACTTTCGCCATCCTGCCTAGGACAAAACAGAACCTTTAAATCCCGAAAGGAAGCAAGGAAGGAAGGAAGGAAGAAAGGAAGGAAGGAAGGAAGGAAGGAAGGTAGGAAGGAAGAAAGGAGAAGGAATGGATACTCGCCCCGTAAGTTTTGCCGGCGTAGGTGCAAGACGGCCGGCCTCCTCGACCTCGGGCACTGGGGACAGCAACGACCCGGGTGAGAGCGAGCTGGTGCTCGGCGGGACAGTCGTGGACCGGGCAGGTCTCCCCGGACGCAGGAGACGGCCGAGTTGGAGCAGCTGCATCGCGTGCACTGATCCAAATAGAACTGATTGCCGGAGTTGTAGACACCCATTCCCAGCATGCCGCACCTTTCGGCGGTGACAAGTATCTTCCGCTGCCTGGTCGCGCGACCGCGCGCAAACAACGATTAGAGCGAGGAGCAAACCGACCGGCCCCGTTTACCACGAAACTGCTCTACCATACCTTTGCAACGCGGACAACATTCCCGGGGTCGTGGGACGATTCTCGAGCCGGGACAATGCAGCACCGGACAAGCCTGTTTCGCGCAGGTCAACCGGCCGCCGTTGCATCTGCAAGTCACGCAGGGGTCCCTCGGTCGTGGTCACCGATCTGTCCGCCGTCACCATTTGCCCGTTCACGTGGCATCTGCGAAGCACGCGTGACACACATCCTCCTGAATCGCCATCGCCTCCCTCTCGCGAGGTTACTTACCGGCGCACAGTCGGGCAACACTGACCGCCGCTGGAGGTATAGGGTTCGCGCAAGGCGTGTTGTAGCAGTGCAATCGCGACTCGGTGATCACCCCGGCCTTGCAAGTGAAGATCCTGCACGGCTCGTTCCCCTCGGTCCACTCCGTCTCCGATCCATGGTACACCCCGTTCCGCGTGCAACCTTTCGCAAACTTTCGTCACCGTCCAACGGCCGGAACAAGAAAGAAAGACAGAGAGAGAGAGAGAATGGCGATCGCGTATCGGATCTATCGGAAAAGTAGCCACCCCGTGGCGGTACGTGGACGAGGAGCAATCGAGGAATTTGGCGAAGAGAAGAGCTAGACGTCGGGGCTAGCGCGCGATTAGCAGACGAGAAAGATAAGCGATCCTCGTTCCCGGTGTAAACAGTCGACCGCGGCGATGCCGAAGTTCCCCGGGTTTATCGGCGTATCGACGTATCGACGAACAGAAGCGTCTTTGTACCCCGGGAACAATGCTCCGCCCCGGACATTCCACTCGCTTCCACTTCTCTTCCTCTCTTTTCCTCCTCCTATCTGTCTTTCTTAAACCCGCGCTTGACCCCGCGCTCCCTCTCACTCCCTCCCTCTCTCTCTCTCTCTCTCTCTCTCTCTCTCTCAGAGAGAGAACGCGTGGTCGAAGCGTGGAAGAAAATTAGAGCGATTCGAACGATTAGCGGCGGAGATGCCGTTCTTCTCTCGTCCTCGCGTACCTTTACACCTGTGGCAACACTCGTCCTCGCGTGGCTCCAGCAACGTGTAGCAACCCTCGATGCTCGGGCATTGCTGTTTCCTGCACTCGACGAAGCCGTTCTGCGAAACAGAAGAGAAACAGCTGGATACTTTTCCCGCGACTATCGTCCGACTTCCCCGGCGTAATTATTTCTCTCTCGCCTCTTATCGCGGCCTATAATTAAACCTTTGGGGTTTATCTAGCGTCGGAATTACGTAAAGCAATTTAACGCGGGTCACACGGGTGGTCTCGAGCGTATAAGCGAGAACGCGAGAAGGTCGCGCGCGTCTCTGGAAAACAAGCAAGATTACTCTCGGATCGCGGTACGCGCGTAATCGTCGAACGGGACGCGTTCGTCACATCTGCCAAGGGTGCCGCCGGTGGTCACGGTGCCTAAGGGACGACCACGACGACGGAGACGACGGAGACGACGGCGAGATCAACGAACGCGTGGCGAGATAATGGTCGGAGGAATCCTGGCGCGTCCGATAGCCGCGGCGATAAGCCGAGAGAGAGTTCGGAGAGACGTCGCGAAGAAGCCGAGACTGGGATATATCTCTAGCGCGTCTAGCGGTCTAGCTAGACACTTACCTTGCACAAGCAGTTGAAACACCTGGTGTTGGGAATCTTGTCGACGGTAAAGTCCTCTCCCTCGACGTCGCAGGTCTCTCGGCTTCCTGGAAGCAGAGGAGGAGGCCGGGAACGGCGAGTAACGCACGCGGAACGGTGGTGGAGATATATCGATCGGTGGATCTCGGAGAGACGCGGCGGTGGATCGGTCGGTTCGTCGCCTCTTCTTGTACTTACGTGATACACAGCTATCGATATCCGGTGGGATCGATCGTGCGCGCATCGAAGGTCATATATCTACGAGAGGTCGAGACGGTTCGGCCAGCCTTTCCCAGCCGCGTCGTGTTAGGTCAGCGAGAAGCCATCGTCCTAACCTTCCTCTCTCGAGGTTCCCTCGCGCACGTTCCCATTCCTGCACACTTTAAGCAACCTTCCTTTAACAACCTGCGCCCCAACCTCTCCTCCGCGCACCTCTTTCCCCATCGCCTTCTCTCCGTCGCGCGATCGCGCTCCCTTCCGCGGCGACACCGCGCTTCCGCTTCCCAATTTCGCCCTTTTTTTTCTCCCTCTCTTCTCCATTTTTCCTCAACGTGCGCAGGAATGCGTGCGAGAAAGAACGCGGCGTTGGCGTTCGCGCGGACCGTTTCCTTCGCCGTTCGCCTTCTCTTTCTCTTTCTCTTCTCTTTCTCTTTCTCTTTCCCTCTCCCTCCCCGCGGACCCGGCCCCCCTCTCCGCGTTTCCTTTCCCCCCGGATTCTTTTGTTCTCGCCGCGCGTCGAGTTCCGTTTCGCGAGAAAACGCGTTTCGTCCTCTCGAACCTCGCTCCAACTCTCGCTCCTCCTCTCTCTCTCTCTCTCTTATTCGCGTCGACGTTTCTCGCGTGGAGAGGAAGAGGAGGAGAGGGAGAGAGCGAGAGACGTTTGGGGACGGATTGGATCGAAAGTCAAGGCAAACGCGCGGGCGTACATCGCTGGCGCAATTATGCAATCAGTTGGTCCCGGATCGGCGAAACATCGGCGAAACATCGGCGAAACATCGGCGAATATATCTACGGAATATCGAGGGAAAGAGAGGAAACGTGCTCTCCAGTGCGAGTCGTTTCGA
The DNA here is from genome assembly GCF_051020765.1 of Lasioglossum baleicum. Taxonomy (NCBI): domain Eukaryota; kingdom Metazoa; phylum Arthropoda; class Insecta; order Hymenoptera; family Halictidae; genus Lasioglossum; species Lasioglossum baleicum. The sequence goes on along the minus strand of NW_027470682.1, from coordinate 21,385 downwards.
GTGGCGGTCCGAGCGACTGATCGCGCGCGCGGCGCAAATAGACCGGCAGATAATGGAGATAGACTAAGAATAGAGCGTTTAAAACTCGCAAATGGAGCGTGACGCGTCTCGTTCGCGTTTCTTCCACCGACTTTCGATCGGGATCGGGATCGGGATCGTTGCCGAATTTGCGGCGGACCGAGCAGACGACGAGGTGCGCGACGAGCCAACGAGCGCCGTTTCGAACTCACCTATTATGCTTTCCGAGGCGTCGCAACGATCGATCGACGAAATCGAAGCCAGCACGACCGCGACTAGGATCAACGGTCTCGATGACAATCGCTTCGTCCTCATCTTCCTTTCGCTTGCGTCCTCGCCCTCGCCCGCCCGCCCGCCGCGATCACGACGATTCTTGCTAGAAAGAGAGAAGCAAATTTCGATCTCTCTGCCCGAGGACACATACCGAGGGGGAGAGAGAGAGAGAGAGAGATAGGAGCGGTTACGGAAGAAACGAACGGATTCGCGAGAAAAGCGAGCGAGTAGCAAGCGTACGCGCTGGCGCGAATTCGGATCAAGGGCTGTGGATAGCGAGGTGCCCGCCGCGTGTCGCGCGAACGCGGCTCTCCGTCCCTCGCGATCCACAGAAACAGAGGAAAGAGAGGAAAGAGAAGAAAGGAAGAGGGTGGATCGAGCGATACCGTTCGCGACGCGTCCATCCGAGCAACGATTGTTGTCGTAACCTTCCCGCCGTCGGTATATTTGCGCTAGACCTCTCCGTATATTTTCAACGAGTCACGCGCTCCCAACCTACGGAATCTTTCTTCGGAAATCCGTGTAACAGCCGGTTCGCGGTGATTCCGAGAAACGCGCAGTTACGAGCAGCCTCTCGTCTCTCCCTCCGCGTGCCGAGCCTTCGCGACTCGCGCGAGGGTTGATCCGCCAAACGCCACCGTTATCGCGCGCACGCGCCCCACGCCTCTCCGTCCGAGATGCCGCCCTTTCTTCCACTCGTCCGGGGGCGACTGTTCCCGACCGACATTTGCATAGAATCTCGACGCGTTCTCCTACGGCTGGAAAAAATGCGGCCAAACCTACGATCGCGTCACGGCTTATAGAAAGTCGAGCGAAATTTTCGACGCGCTTCTTTTCCTCCTTCTTTCTCTCTCTCTCTCTCTCTCACCCTTTATCTCGGCCCTAAAGGGACGAGACGAGTTTCGAGTTTAGCCGCGATTAGGACGGAGTTTCGCGTTCGCGGAGATGGCGAGGTATTCGGACTACCGCGATCCCCTGGAAGGGTATTATCTCGTTCTTGCCTCGCGTCCCGATGGCCAACCACCGCGACACGTGCACGTACGCGCACGCGCGTGCACCAACCACCGGATACCTTCCGCGAGAATCGCCCGTTCTTTTTCGGCAGCCGGCTGGAACCGCGCGCGGAAAGTTATTCCGATTGGTCGCGTTACGTAAACCGCCGTTTCCTCCAGGCGAACCTTCTCGCGCGAGTTTCTCGCGAATCCTCCTCCTCCTCCTCCTCCTCCGCCGCCGCCGAACACGGACCCCGTTGGAAATCGGCGCGATCGGTTTCTATTTACCTCGTTTTTCCTCCTCGACGATCCTCGGGCTCGCGAGACTCGGCGATGCCAGCGGTACCCATCGGCCGGGAATTCGAACGCGGAATCGTCTTTGCGTAAACGCGGTCGAGCCTCGAGCACGGCCAGAAGAGAGAGAGAGAGAGAGAGAGAGAGCGAGAGAAAGAGAGGGAGGGAGGCGCGACCGAGCGAGAGGGAAATCGGGAGGCGAAAGAAACGATCGCGCGACGAAGAAGGAGAAAGGAAAAAGGAGAGGGAAAGAGGAAGGGAAGGAGGAGGAAAAGGAGGCTGGAGGTGGGGAGGAAAGGCTACGGTCGCGCGTGCTCCAGCGCGAGATTACCGCTAACAGCCAGCGCCATCCACTTTGCCTCGAACGTTCGTCCGGAAAAAGCCGCCAACAGCGAGAAAAGCGGGAAAGTTCTGCTTCTTCGTCGATCGCTTCCGTCCCAATCGCCGAAGCCACGTTCGCGCGCGTCCCGACCAGAGGAGAAATTGGCCTCGCGCGCGCGCGCGCGAAATCCAAACGAACGGGGGAGAGAGAGAGAGAGAGAGAGAGAGAGAGAGAGATGGAGAGAGATGGAGAGAGGGAGAGAGAGAGGGAGAGGCCGGGTTTGGAGAAGCGACTGGAGGTAAGTGGCACGAGCTGTCGCGTGCAAGCACGCGGCGCCGTGGCGGAACGACAACAACGGAACAGGTGCGTGTGGAACGAGAAGGGCCGGAGAGGAGAGTCGGTATGCGAGCTGGTGTGAGCTCGCGAGCGCGCCGCTTGCCTACCTTGCCGCGTTCGTTGCTTTACGAGTCGGTGCCGATCCAGGGTAACCGCGGTGCAGCGCAGAGAAGAGGAGAAAGAAGGGAAAGGAAAGGGGAAGGGAGAAGGGGAAGGAGCCGGCGAGCTCCTCGATCGCGATCAGCGGGACAAAGCGGACCGCGTCACTGGCGACATCTAGCACCGCGTACTCAGCTGTCAGATGGCTACGCGCCGCCTCGATCCTCTACCGTGCGCGCCACCGTCCCTCTTCCTTTTCCACCTTCCACCTATGCCGCGATCCAACGGGCAAAATCCGCGGTGGTCGTCGCCCGTGGTTCTCGCATCGACCACGACTCGACGGCAACCTCGCGAGTCCGCGTGTCCGTTAGCACGGGGAAGACGCGACGATCGCTCCGATCTCGATTCGCCGTTCCGATCCTCGGTATGCCGGCACTCGGAAACGCGCACGCAAACGCGCACGCAGACGCAGACGCGTCGCGGTACGACGGAGATCGACTTACCGAAGTCGGGGATTTCGTGGAAATATTGCCACGCAGCCGTGACACTCGGCGCGGATTGCGTCGACGAGGCTACTGTCCGTTCACCGCGATAGATCGAGACTTGGTTCAGAGTTGGAAACGGCACTCTCGGGGCACTGTCGAAGCACTCGCGGGGCACTCTCGGGGCACTCGCGAGGCACTGTGTCAGGTCCGTGGCCGCGTAGGAAAGCCGCGGTGCGTCGTAGCAAACGAGAAAGCCTGCGTTCGCCGCGCAAGCTCCACCACCAACTACCCACGATTCCGCGTCAGCTGCTCGCCGCAGCTGCACTAAAGTTCCGTTCCGACTTCCACCACTGTGTATCTCGTTGGAGTGTAACGAGGTTCCGTGGCTGCGTGTCGGACCGAGCCAGCGGCACGGCGGGGAAAGGCGCGATCGTGGAAGGCCGAGAGTGGTGGCTACGGTGGAGGTGGCCGCCGCGGTGCTCCGTGCAGGAGGTGGTTTCGTCGCGGTGGAGGTGGCCACCGCGGTCGAGGTGGAGGTGGCGGTGGCGGAGTAGCAGCGCAGGAAGCTGCAGGAACAACGGCTCGGCAAAGAGGAGAAGGAGGAGGAGGATAGAGAGAGAGTGGGTTCGCTCGAAGAACCGGTGAAGAGAACGGCAGAGGAGAAACTGCGCAAGGTTTCGACGAACGAGAAAGGGAGAATGTTCCAACTCGGTCGGTCGCTCTCTCTCTCTCTCTCTCTCTCTCTCTCTCTCTTCTCTCTGTCGCTCCCCCTCCTCGCACCCCCTTCTTCTCTCTCTGTCTTTCTTCTCGCGTTAGCGGCATGCCGATTCGATTACCCGGCGGTTCGAAAATTTTTGTGCGCCACGCGACGCGATACCGATCGCGTTCTCCTCTCGATATCCGAGACGAGTCCGAGCGTTTCGACGGTTTTCCACCGCGTCCACGGCTACCGAATTGGCGCGAGGAAGACGGGGGCGACGGAAAAGAGGGAAAGAAGGGAGAAACGTTGACCGGTGGGAAGTTTGGGTTTTCCTATCCGCGTCCTATCGACGGTGTTCCACTTCGATAATCCTATCGGGTCTCGCGCGTTCAATAATAATACCGCGTTTTTACGAGATATCCGGTGTCGGAGTATCGAGGATTCCGCGCAAACAGAGCGGTCGCCGGTGGAACCGATCGACCCGCGAGCATTAACCTCGATACCATTAACGAGTTTACGATCGATTCGACCCGATGCGAAAGGATCGCGCTAGGTATGCGTCTTTTCCTTTCTCGTTCCGCCGCTCCGGCCAGACGAAGAGGACCGGTATCGTCGTCGGGGTAACCGGCCACGCGGAGAGAAAGGCCGAGAGCGAGAGAGACGGAGCAAGAGAGAGGACAACGACTACTCCGTTGGCTATTGTACATATCGAAGATGTTTATCGATGGTACTTGGCCTTTCCTCTCCTCCACGCAGACTCTTTCTACCGCTATCCTTGCCGCCGCCGCCGCCGTCTCTCTCTCTCTCTCTCTCTCTCTCTCTCTCCCTCCGTCTCCCTCCGGAGCGCGTCTCGACGATGCGGAGTATTCCGCGAGCGGATGTTCGTAACGAGTACTACCTACCTTGTTAGCTTTGTTCGTGGAAGCGCGCCCTTAGAATGAGTCACCGTAAGAAAACCAGGAGGCGATGCATCGGTGTAAAAGTCGCTTGGTCGCTCGCGACAACCCCGCGATAAATACGAGTTTTTACTATCCCCGCGGCGCGCCGTGTAACCTCGACGCGTGTTCGATCCTACCGACGATCCAGAGACCACCACCGAGCGGATTTTCGTGGCCGCGTCGCGGAAAGAGAAAGGCGATTCCGTCGCGACGGGGGAGAAAAGGAGAAAAGCAGCGTGGAACCGCAACCGCGTTACTCGCTTTTGCTTTCTTTCGCGTAACGAGCGCAAGGTCGCGCGAAAACCTCGCGATCCTCCTCTGGGCCCGGAGCGGGCGTCGAGCGGGCATCGAGCGGGGACCGAAAGTACCGTTGCACCGCGCGCCATATCTCTCCTCTTCCTTAATTCCGCCCCTCCTCCCCCGCCGATCTATTTCCACCGGCAGTCCGGTCGGTTGCGCGTTAATTATATCGTTCGGTTCCTCCTTCCGATCGCGTCGCGCCGCGTGTCTCGCATCCGGCGCGCTCCCGCGCATGCGCCGACGATCCCATCCGATCCGATCCATCGGCCGTCTCCTAGCCTCGCGAGCTTCGTCTACGACGGAGCGTAAACACGCGGCGATCGCGAATTTGTTTGAATTGGCAAAATAAACCCTGGGCCGGGAACGATGAACAGACGCGTGGTCGACGGAGAAACCAGCGACGTACCACCGCGATTCGTAGACACGCGCGGTACGCCACGAGAGAATGCGAATTCCAATGGCGAAATTTATTTTCTCTTCCGATTCTACGACGCGCGACGCGAGCGACGCTATTTTCGGCCGATCGGCCGCGTGCCGTGGCCCTGGCGATCTTTTGCCCGATCGAGCGAGCTACCACCCACCTCGGTGGTCGTGGTCGTGGTCGTCGCCGACCGGGACTCTCGGACAGAGGAAAGGCAGTAAATTTTTGCGAGGGTCGCGGAAGCGAGTCATTAGCGCGAGTCATTCCTGCCTATCTGCTCCGTTCATCTTTCCGGCCCACGTCGCGCAGGTTTTACGATTTTCCTCGGGTCTTGGAAGCCGCTCACGCCTGATTTATGGATCCATTAAGCCGAACGTTGTTTTCTCCGAACCGCGGTCCCGGGACTATGCGGTAACCTGAACGCTCGCGATCCGAATGCTTGGCAAACCGTCGCGTCCGAGACTGGGACTAGCAGCGCGCGAGAAAGAGTTCTAGGAAACGGGTGACTGGCGCGGGAATATCCAGGCCCGAAAGCGAGGCAATAGGTATTTAGGGTAGGAGTGGAAAGGCAAGGTAGCCCTTCGAACTGGTTAGTCGGTTCGACCGCCTCGTTATCCCTCGTTACCGTTCTCACGAACCTTCTTCTCACGGACCGTTCTCGTCGCTTTCGCGTGGAACGCTGTTGCCGCGGCGGGAAATTCGAAAAGCTCGCGTTAGGTTCGGAGCAGGTTCTCGAGGTCGTTGCGTGGCGGTTGCGCTCGCGACGCAATCTCGGCCGCGAAAAAGGAAAAAGGTTGCGGCGTACGGTTCGCGCGTAATCTCGATCGCGTTTCCGGAAACGACCGTATCCTGCTTTAGCCTGGCCGAACGGACCGCGGTGCGCAGTAGGATGCGCGGCGTCGCGGCGCGCCGAAGGGCACGCGATCGCTCGCGCTAGATGCATCGGCGCCGGTGCGGCGAGGTGGGGCGCCGCGGCGGCCACGGGGAGAGAGGTGCAAGACGCCGGAGGAATTCGCCGGTCTCGCTGCGAAGAGGCAGGCTTTATCGTTATATGGTAAGCTAATTAGCGGCGTTCGCAATCAATCGCTTCCGGAGGCGGCAACCACTCGAGGCGACGAGTCGTCCATCCTGCGTCCACCGCTCGCGTAGCACGCGCCAAAACTTCTTTTCCAACGCGCTCGCGGACAAAGCGTCCTAATCGGCCTCGTAACCGACCGTCCATCGAATCGCGTCTCTCCCTCTCTCTCTCTCTCTCCGTCTCGTTTGAAAAGACGGAGAAACGAAAGGGCAATCGGGCGGAAGCGTGGACGCGACGCGAGTCATGGGAGAGAAACGCGATTCCACGCTGCCCGTGACCACTGCGATACGAACCGAACGACCACGGAAAAAGACAGAGAGAGAGAGAGGAGGAGGAGGCGAGTCTATTTGTCGCTCGCTGGCTCATCGAGGATACGGTCTTTCCTCTAACGCGTCGCTTCCGACCGCGAACGTTCGTTCCTCGAAACGGCCTCGAACAAAAGCTCGGTTATCGCGGACGAGACGCGTGGCGACGCGTGGCGGCGACACCTCGGTTTTACGGCATTTCGCCTGGATTATCGCGAACCCCTGGCCGGAGCGCGCGCGAGCCGAACAAAGCGCGCACTGTCCTCCGATCCGATCGGAAACCTTCCCTTCCGTTAATCGACCAGTCGGAAAAGCAGAATCACGGCGCCAGAACGAACGAACGATCGAGCAACGCGTTCCGGTTTCCTTCGAGGATCGTTCGAGGATCGTTCGGCAAAGGCTTACCGTGTACCCCGCGAAGAAACGAAGGAGGATAAAGGAGGATCGGAGGTGGTTAAGCCGAGGCGAGATCGTTCCCGTCGTCGCCAGGCTCCATCTCCGCGATGTCGCACTCGCGGTTCCCCGTCAGCCGCTCGATCGCCTGAACCAAGCGCGTCTTCAGCTTCGTCAGCTGCTTGCTGCTCGTCACCGGAGTCAGGGTGTTCCACGTGGACGATCTCGACTCGGACACCGCACCGGTCTTCCTCGAAAAGTACTCGAGCAAGTTGGCCAGTCCGGCGTCCGCGATCTCTTCCCAGTCCTGCGTCACGATCTCCGATGAACCACCATCCCCGCCGAGGCGAGAGAGAGAGAGAGGAGAGAGATAGAGCGCTTACGAATCGGTCGGCGGGGCGCGGCTGGAATCCGATCGCTGCCCTTAACGCCGCGCACTTCTCCTCGGACACGGTGGCGCGCAGCAACACCAGCGACAACTCCACGCTGCATCTCAGTCGGTGGCCGGTTCGCTCTCGTTCCTGCGTTCCACGACACGTCCACATTTAGGCCATTGGCAACGCGTGCCGAGATCGCGGGAAACTCACCGCTCGCGCGTTCGCGAGGTCCTCGAGCAACGCGAAGATCGCCGCGTAGGTGGAGTCGAAGAGGAACGGCAGCTCGGTGTCGGCCAGAGATCGCTCGTTCCTTCCTCTCACCGCTCGCAGCATCTTCCTCTCGATGTTCCTCAGCTGGCTGGTCAACAGTCCGATCTCCTCCTGTCCCCGAGAACCAAACGAACGAGAATTTCTCGGACTCTCGGTCCAACGAAAAACCCCTTTCGCGCGTACCGTTATCCTCTCGATCTCTCGTCGAACGCGAAAATGATCGTCTATCCGTTGATGCATCGATCTCAGGTGGCTCTGTCCGATACCGGTCGCCAGACTACCCTCCTCGTTCTTCGCCGTCAACCTCTCGATCAGCCGATGCAGCACCAACACCGAGGCTAAATCGTGGTTGGACTGGACGCGATAGCGGTTGCTGGCATTGCCGGAAACCACGGTGACCGTTTGCCCGGACACCACGTGCCGCAGTCCCAGCGCGTTCCACCCTTGCCTCTGGCATTGATCCGCGCTGAACTCTGAGGACAACGACTGGCGTTAACCCTCGCGTTAAACGCTCGGCGCGTCGAACCAATTTCTCAAGCGGTGCAATTTTCACGGACGAGAGGCGAAATTCGAGACGCCCCGAGTGTTTACCGGGAAACAGGTGGGCGAACGCCAGCAGAGGAGCGTTGCTCTTCAGCACGGTTACGAACGAGGCCGCGTTCTCGGCCGAGCAGCTCCTCAGCATCGTCTTGAGCGGTAATTGGCTGCTTCTCCTCAGCGCTCGCAGCACCCCGGCGTCCGTTCTGTAAGTCACCGTGACGCTAACCTCCGAAGAGATCGCCGGCCAATCCCCGTCCACGTACACCTCCGTCTTGGCCACGTGTCGCTCGCCTGTGAATCACGAAACATGGGAAAAGCGCCGAGACGGCGACGCGGTTCGCTTACAGAGATTCGGAAGGACGTGGAAATCCTCGGTGGCTACCAGCGGTTTGCAAACGTCCACGCAGACCTGGACGTCCCGAAGGATCGCGTAGGAGGACAGGTCTATCGAGACGACGCAGAGCTCGCTGGACGATTCCGCGTGCAGCGACGCGCTCACCGACACTATCAGCTCCGCGTCCACTCCGGCCTCGTTGGTCCGATCGCCTGCGGATCAGTCCAGACCCGTCGTTCCGCCGATCGCCAACGAGATCGCCTTTCCTCACCTTCGCAATCTTTGGAATCGTTGCGCCTGGCGGAGGCGGCTCGCAACTCGGCCAGCCGACGATCCGCGTCCGCGTAATCGTAGCCGCGCGGGTGAAGGGGCGGCGCGACGAAGAGGCTCGGTTCGGTACCCAGGTAGCAGGCCTCCAGGCGGCCGTCCCCCGATAACACCACGATCGCGCCTTGCAAGTGCTGCGGAAGAAGAAAGAGAAAAGAAGCACGGAGCGAGACGGTTGCTCGGAATCTCGCTAACGCGCTCTCGGTTATCGGTGCCAATTAACCGAGCCAGTCGACGGACGCGAACACGCGCCACGAGCCTCTCCCGTCTTCCGGAAAGTCGACGCGACCACGATAACCGGCAGATAAGCTCTTCCTCCTCGACCGCTTCCCGTCCCTTCCATTTCCTTCCACTCGCCGCTCTCCGCTCACCTGCAGCTGAACTCGGGCCACGGTGACCGGTGGAAAAGGTAGCTGCGCCGACCATTTCACCGTGCTGCCCTCGTAAATCACCAGAGTGCTCGTGTCCGCGATCACCGGTACCATCAGCTTCCCGTCCGGTTCTGAAATCACCGCGTCGCGTGGTCTCTCCTCCTTCCTCCTCTATCCTCCGCTACTCACCGATCACGTAAGGTCGAAAGCAGAGCGGCCTGTACTCTAGTTTCTTCGCGTACTTTACCGACGCGCAATTGTCCTTTAGGCAGAACAGATGTCTCTCGCCGAGCACCACGATTCCCACCTCGAAGCTGCTCAGGGTCACAGCCTCGATGGCTAGCACCGCTTCCCCGATGTTGTACGTCCAATCCGGCTCCAAACTTTTCCCCGCCTCCTCCGCCGCTTCTTCTTCCTTCTTTCTCGACCATTCCGCCATGCTCTGGTACCTAAGCAACTCTCTCTCTCTCTCTCTCTCCCCCGGGACGATTGGAACGCGAGCAAAGGGAAGGAACGTACCTGTGACACTCGAGAAACCAGGAGGAGCTGGCCGTGACGAACAGATCGTTCCGTGGACGTAGACCATCGGCTCGGCCAGTAACCGATTCTTCGGCAGCTGGCTGAACGCGAACATCTCTTGCTCGTAGAAGAGAAACGTCCCGTCCAGGCATTGCACGCAGAGAAAGTCTCTGCCGCGGACGCCGCCGAACGGCCCGGTGGTCAGCGACGCCGGGAACTTTGGCAGCTGATGCTCGTAAGCCATCTTCAGCTCGCATCGATCCCCTGCCGACCGATCTATCGTCCACAGTGCGTCCGCGTTGCGAAACGCGCGAGAAAGACAGAGTTAGAGAGCAAACCGTATTCGGTGGATTCGTCGACCAGAGCCACGTTGTAAACCAGCAACTTGGAACCCGTCAACACCGCCAAGCGTACATCCTGCGATCCTCTGCAATCGAATTTCGGTTAATCCTCGTCGCGAGCGCGCCGCTAGCTCCGATCGACACTCACGAGACGAACTTCCCTGCCTTCATGTCCACGATGCAATCGTCCAGCCGAGTCTCGATCATCAGGTCCGTGGACTTGTAGTTGGTCGGGGATTTCGTTTCGTCCACCCACTGCGAGCTCGGGCTGTACATCCTCAGGTAACCTTCGTGACTTCCCACTACCAGGATGTCTTTCCTCTGGTTTCCGAAGAACGGAGCTACCAGCAAGCTGTGTCTGTCGAAGCTCTCGTTCGCTCCGCACCTCGTTCGCCACCATTCCTTCGTTTTGAACAACGACATCGCGGACACCGAACCGCTCGTTTGGAAATTAAGGCAAACGCTTGGCTACCTCGCGGCCGCTTACCTTCCCGTTCGCCCCTTTCGGTTTACCCTTTCGTTGCCATGGAGTCGCTGTTTCAAAACAGACGCGCTCGAGACGCCGCGTCGTTACGTAATTTACGTCGCGTAAGCCGTGTGGCGAAACGTTCTTTCGACGACCGATCGATGGATAGTTGCCGAGTCGACACGGATACGCGGTTCGACTCGCCTTTCGTAATCCGTCTTGCCTAGCCTTGACCATCCCATCCGATCGAATTTCCCGCCGCGGCTGCGTTAGTTGCCCGCGCGGCCGACAGGCGGCGAAACCGTCCAGCGCCGCGCTCCAACGCGCATCGACGGTGGCGCTCCGCGCAACTCCCAAACCTTCTCTCCTCCGTCGTTCCTTCTTCTGCCTCCGTTCCGTTCGAGTTTACGGAAATACAGAGGATCACCGCGGACTCGAGCGAATCCAGGCGATATGGAACCCCCGGACGTTTATCACAGCAAAACCGAGTACGTGGAAACGGTAGGTGAAACGAGATAACTAGCTGCTACACGCCTAACCTCTTTTTCACGATTTTCACGGTTTTGACGTTTCAGGCGTCCGGGAACAAGGTAAGCAGACACACCATTCTCTGCGGCTCGCAGAATATCGTGCTACACGGGAAGGTGATCGTGCAGTCGGATGCCATTATCAGAGGCGATTTGGCGAACGTTAGGACGGGACGTTATTGCATTATCAGCAAGAACGCCATCATAAGACCGCCGTTCAAAAAATTCAGCAGAGGGTTGGTAATTACCGGTTAACGAATCTTTTCCGCGAAATTTTGCTGGTCGTCGACACCGATTTCCCCGTCGTACCACACACGTTTCATCGTTTCGTTTCTTCAGCGTTGCCTTCTTCCCTCTGACGATGGGAGACCACGTATTCGTAGGGGAACGAGCGGTGGTTAACGCAGCTATCGTCAGTTCTTACATATACATAGGAAAAAACGCAGTAATCGTACGTATACCGTCTGTATTTTTACGCGCGTTTGCACAAACTATGCGTGTACAGTATAGGATAGAGTGGTACAGAGTGATAAGAATTGCTCCTGTTCGACTATACAGGGAAGGAGGTGCGTGCTGAAAGACTGTTGTTACATCGAGGATGGAGCGGTGGTTCCGCCGGAGACCATAGTTCCCTCGTTTACACGATTCGCCGGCAACCCTGCCAAGTGCGTCGAAGATTTGCCCGAGTGCACGCTCGACCTCATGCTAGAATTTACCAAGAATTACTATCAACACTTTTTACTGTACCGAACTTAACGCGTTTACGCGTACGCTATAAACAGACGCAGGGAGAGAGAGAGAGAGAGAGAGAGAGAGAGAGAAAATGAAAAGAATTGTACAGCAAACTCGTACGTTTTCATTCTAACGGTCCGCGTGCACCGTTCGAGAAGAATCTACCCCCGCGAGGAATCCGGGTGGACGCAGCTCGGTTCGCAACGCAAGGACAGCTCGGCCGATCGATTCCCTGTTCCTGTGCCAGACGAGCTCCGTCCCGAGCACCGCCAGGCTGAGCAACGTCCCGTAACACATGGCCGCTATCGCGAAGTAGCACTCGGTGAGTCCTATCCTGACGAAGCTCGTCTGTCCATGACAACTCGGCTTGTTCGCGTACAGTCGGCTGTCCTCGCGATACCTCAGACCAGTCTCGTGCAACAAAAGCGCCCTGCGAACGGCCCTGTCTTTCATCCTCCTGCTATCCCCTTCGATCCTACCTACTCACGCGTTCTTGATAATCTCGAGGTACGGCGACCGAGCTCGGATCGTCATCAGAGGGTATCGCATGTACAACATGTCCATCTCCATGATTCCGCACTTTTCCTCCTCGAGAAAGGTTTTCTGCATTATCTCGTACATGCTGCCCGTCTCCCCGTGAAACGCGAATAATTCGCTCTTCAGGCGTCGAACCCCTTCCTCCATCGACATCCACGTCCACGAGTCGTTGTGACCTTTCGGCTCGATCTTCTGGTCCACTATGGCTCTCCGTATCGGATCTCGAAAGTTCTGCGCGTAACGCCGCGTCGGCCGTGAATCGATTCAGGGATTTTTCTGCGATGGAAAGCGGCTGGTTCGTACCTGGAAGTAATGCCTGTTGTAGACGGTGTCCTGGACTCCCAACTTTAGCGGGCTGTGCAACAGATCGGCCAGAGTCTGGATGGAATCGGTGGTCGATTGGAGCAGAGCGACGATGTTGGCGGTGTAAGAGGCGTAGAGATTAAGTATGACTATCAACAGCATCAAGGTAACGATCCGCGGAGGAACCCGGAACGGTTCGTAGGAGTAGCCTGTAAATTCGCGGGGAATTAGCGGCGGGTAGCGAGAGGGAAGGGCGGGGGAGGGGCTTATACCCTGTTGCGCGATAGCGCCTAGCACCACCATGAAATTGTCGCTGAGCGTCTGCTCGACCGGATGAAATTGCTGCCAATAGGCGCCGGTGCTGGCGGAGGCGCCTCTGCGGAATTCCCACTTGGCGGAAAAGTAGAGCATGCCGAGTACCAGCAGCAGAAACACCCCGATCGCTATCCAGACGGATCGTTGGAAGGGTAACGCGAAGATGTTGCTGACGGTGGACAGCAGAGGCTTGCGAAACACGAATTTCACGCTGCGAGGAAAAAAAAGAATCGTTCTCCGCGTGTGGATATAATCGGACGACGCGACGCACCGCGTCACTTACTAGGTATAGGTGTAAAGCTGGACGTAATCGACCACGCCGATGCGCTCCAGAGTCAAAAAGGTGCCGGTGCTGCCGATGTCGGCCTCTCCGCGGTGCAGCATGCCTATCATGCCGCTCCACGTGCCGTTTTTGCTTCGGTATCCCCAGGTCTCGGTCGGGATAAAGCTCGCGCTAAACGGAGACAGAGAGAAACGAGAGAAGGACGGTGGTGGCGTCGCGACGGAGGAGAGGCAGCACTCGATGGTACGGAGGAGAGAGACGGGAGAGACTCACGTTGCGTTCATTCGGTCGACTATGTGCACTACCCAAGGATAATTGACCTTCGAAACTGGATCTATATGCTTATTTTCGTAATCGGTTAAGTGGTTGATCGTATCGGGATCGGTAATCTATGGGAAGGGAAACGCGAGGGTGATTTATTAGGCGACGATCGTCTACCGCGGCTGTGAATTTTCCATTCCGCTGGCGTACGAGCGTTCGATACGCTCTCGGAGAGGCGCGCGCGCTCCTCTCTCTCTGCTCCTCCTCTCGCTTGGTCTACACGGACCGAGAAAGACCAGCGATCCGCCTATTATCCCGTTTCGGTATCTTATCGACGCGCTCGCGACTTTTCTCCGCGAATTAGCGGACGTTATCGAGACGTCGCCGGAGATGGATGAATCGGTAATTAGGCGATCGGAGATTAAAGCGATCGGCTCGTACGCCGGTGGATCATCGGCGGCTAGAGATACCACGATGGAGGATTTGACGGGAGTCTGTCGAAGATTGCGCCGTCGCCGCGACGCGGGGTGAAAATTCGCGATTCGAATGCCAAGGCCGGCGGTCCAGTTTCCCCGATCCTCCTCTATCAGCTCTCCGGACCAGCCGATCCTGTAGACGGAGGTTATCCTGACAAAGTCTCCCGCCGCGTCCAGTCCACTCGCGAGGATCACCTCGCTGTCCGGGTAGACGGCCATGCGTTCGAAGGCGTGGTTGGCCAAGGATCGGTTTCCAAGCAGAAGCCACCTGATCGGTGCGGCGAACATGCCGGACGCGTTCGCCTGCCAACAGCCCATCGATCCGATCCGATCAGACGGAATAGGTATTCGGACGCGTGCCATTGTATAACGAGGCTGGTGACGCACCGATCGCAAAAGCGGAATCGCGTAATCGCAGTGGAGATCCAACACGTACAAGACTCGATGCTCCCAGGTGTCGCGCGCTGGTCGTTCGAATCGCTCGAGGCGATGGTGAATCTCGTGTGCCAGGCGTTTGCTGGACATCGCGGTGGAGAGGCGAACCGCGCGGTCTGCGAAAAAGCCGACATCTCGGCGGAGATCCCGGTGGAACGGACAGAGATGCAACGACAGCCTGACCGGTGGAAAGAGCGGTCCGATCGCGTCGTCCAGCAGCTGGACCATCGCCGAGTCCGAGAGCTCCGCCGAGGCGACGACGATCCCCGCGGCGAGAAGAAGGAGACGACCACCGAGGTGGAGAAGCATCGCGGACGCGGGCCGTTTGGAGGGTGACGCTTGTGCGAAGCGTCGCCGAGGAGAGGCTTGAATTATCGATAGGAGGGAGGATCGGCGGCTGGGAAAATAACACGGCGAACTAGGCGTTATCGATTCCGCTATTACCCGATACACCGCGATTGCGGCTCGCAGGATAATTCGCGTAAACCGAGTAGCAGAGCGGAAGAATAGCTGCTCGTCTGTCGGATCGATAAATCGGGCGGGCAGGTAGACGCGCGGTGTATCGATAAGAAGGCGATGGATGATTTAGTTAGGATGTCTGCAGAGCGGCGAAACGAGGCGATAATCGTTGCGAAATACCGGCGTGTTGGACGGGAAGGAGAGGAAAAGAGAGGAAAAGAGCGGAAAAGGGAGGTTGCGGCGGGTCGGGGAAAGCCGACCTTGCTCGGGTGCGCCGGGGCATCGGTGTGTCGCGTGACGAGTCGGTGATCGACACGTGCGCCGAGCCCACCGGCTCCACGATATCAGCCAGGCTGCTCGTTCGTCCGTTCGCGGAGGTGGGTTGCACGCGGCAAACCGAACGCGCCGAAATCCCTCCAGACGATCAGCCACGCGTGTTCGGGATTACCTGGAATTTACGCGAAGAAAGCTCGCTCGCGTCGCCACCTTCCCCTTGCTCTCTTTCTCTCGCCTCCCTCCACCGTTCCTCCGCCTTTCCCTTCCGCCTTCTCTCCTCACCCGTGTCGCCAAACCGACCAACGGTATTAATTCCTTGATCCCTCATCTTTCTCTCCGTCTCGACTGGTTTCGCCGAATCTAACGACGACGACGACCACGACGACGACGACGACGACGACGACGAGGTCGAGGCGAACTAGCAAACACCGCGAGAATCGTTGATTTCCATCAACGTCGAGGTCTCGTTAAGCGAGACTGTTCGTGCTCGGAATAAGTCATAGGATCGCGCTGGATGACGCATAAACCAACTACCGATTCGTCATTCGCTCGGACGAGTTCACCGTATCGACTCGTCTTCTATTTGCAGGGTAATCGCGCGGATGGTCCTCCGGTTCTCTCGCCGTGTGGTCCTTCGGTGGTCTCGCGCCGCCGCGTGGGGGGAGCCGAGGACGGAGAGCAGCGCGAGGCGCGAAAAAGGCGGGGGTTAGGCGGCAGAAGATAAACAGAGGATAGCTGGAGGAAAAAAAAAAGGCAAAAACTCGAAAGCCCGCGACAACGGCGAAATTCTTCGATTTCCCGCGAGCAACCGATTCGGGAGAAGCGATATCGCCGCGCGGGGGAGGTGGTTGTGAAACGGTGGGGTTCGAATCGCGTGTTCTAATTGGTCGCCGTCCACTAGGTGTTCGCGGCTAAGTGTCGCGAGTTCGGCACGGTTCCCAACAGTAGCAGCAGCGAGACCGGCGGCGCGTCAGCCTTCGCCACCGCTCCGCTTCCCTTCGCTCCGTCCACCGGCGCAGAGACACCTCTCGTCTCTCTTCGACGTCGCGCGAAACCAGATCGAAACGAGATCGAGCTAGAGTTCTCCGTGAACCATGTCGACCAACGGCCTCCCCGTAGACCGCAAGTCCGAGGCCAAGAGGCCCGCCGAGGTGTTCCAGAACCAAGTCCCACCACCGACCGGTGAGTCTCTATCTCCTCTTTCTCCTCTTTCTCCTCTTTCTCCTCTTTCTCCTCTTCCTCGACGCCGTCGCCGTCGCCGACGTCGCTTCCGAGCTTGTCCGGGTCCGCGGTGGCACGCTGGAGAAACTCGAGACACGGACGATCGCGTTCGCTTTACGTAACGAGAAACGCCGTATTTGCATAACCATTGCCGCTCTCTATTATCTGGATTTGAAAATCTAGCCAAGGAATCGAAGAGGCAAGGTCACCACCGTGCGCCGTCCTCCCGACGGCCGACGCTCGGGTGAACGGTTCGTCGCGTACCCTCTTCTTCTCTTCCGCGTCCTTTCCACCTCGCGAGCCCTCCTCTCCGTCTAACCCTACATTTTTCCACCTCGTCCTCCGCGCTTTTCTCGGCCGCGACCAACGCCGTGAAACACGGGGTAGAGGAGAAATTCCAGAGATAATGATACCGCGCGAGAGTCCTCGAATCCACATCCGAGCGTTATCTCGCGCGATCACCTTGATTCGTTAAGACTCGAATGCGTCGCATCGCGCAGTCTCGCGACGCTCCGAATCATTCCCAGCGCCTTTGCTCGTCGCCCTTTTCCCTTCTCCCACACGCTCCACACGGTCAACTTTTCGTTTCCTTTCCTTTCGCTTCGCTTCGCTGGTTCTTCCGCGAATCGGAAAAACTTTCGCGATAGGAGAATCGCGCGGAGAGTTGCTTACCCAGAAGTATCCACAGGCGCAAACGTCGTTCCTCGTCTTTTCCAATTGCCATTTATCTCCGTGATGAACCGTAAAACTCTCGCGACGATCGAGAGACGCTGGAGAGGCGTCTATCTTATCGAGCTTTTTCCTCTTGCTTCACTCGTGCCGAGACACGTGCAACACGTTCGACACGGCTGTTTCGCCATAGACGGATTTCACCGATACTCGCGGCCGAAACAGATAACGATCCCTACAGTCCGAAACTCTTTTCCTCCTCGAGCGTGTAGCGCGCGCGCGCGTCTGATCTTTATCCTCGCGAAGAAGACGCTGCCGAGCGCGTTCGAATCGCTGGGAGATAAGAAAAACCGGACCGAAGGTGCACCGCGTCCGGTAACTCGTACGATTAACCGTCTGAAAAAGTATGGCCGTGACGCGCGTGTAGGTGCTCCATAAATATGCATCGAAACCGTTCATTTTTTTTCTTTTTTTTTTTTTTTTTTTCGTTTTCCTATTTTTCCACTCGTCCGATCGGCCTTGCTCGCGACCTCGCCTTCCCTCGTTCTCACCCTTCTTCTCTCGCCAGCTTCTCGAGGGTCTCTCGACGGCCGCGCGATCCGGCGAGCGACGATCCAGCGGCGATCGCGCAGGAAAGCAGGAAGCGGGGCAATTTCTTTCTCCGTTCCGACAAAAGTGCTGCGAGAACGTAGAGAGTAGTAGGCGGAACGGGCAGTGGTTTCGACACGGTCGCTCCCACGTCCAGCACTCCTGAATAATACATTACGCGACGCGTACGCGCTCTCCTCTGTAATCGTCGTGTTTTCTCGCAGCCAGCGGACAAAGCACGCGCGGCCAATGATAAACAGGCAACCAGGCGGAAACAATTGATCGGTAGAGCGCGAATCGCCGCGGAATTCCAACGACTCGCGTGGTCCGATCGATCCTGCCTTTTCCTCTTAGCCGCCGCGAATCCTCTCGCGGAATGGGCGCGGAATAGGCGCGGAATAGGCGCGGAAGAGCCGCGGAATGGTGGCGACGGCGCCGTCGTACGGTTACGCCTTGGCGTGTCCATTCTCTCGAGCGTGACACCGCAGCGGTCGCCTCTAAAACACGAAAGTAGAAACTTTCGAACGAGCAAACGGCCGTTACGAGTCCGTCGCCGCGCGCCCCGCCTGCCCCCCGTCACGTTTCTCCATTCCGAAACCGTTCCGATACGACGATCCGTCTTCGTCCAGAAACCGACGAACCCGCGCGTCTCGGAAAACACGCGAAAACCGTGTAGTACACCTTGACACGAATCGTTGGAAAGTTCAAAGAAAGGAAAGGAAGGCATCGCCGGCGCTGGCCGGTTCCAACGCACCGCCGACTCTCGCCATTTTCGCGCTGCCAACCTGTTACTTTCAATTTCGAGTTCCGCCGAAAGCTTCCGGCCACGCGGTTATGCTCGCGCGTTTGCTTCTTCTTTCGTTATTCGCCCGAGGCGGACGTTATTTTCCACTTTGCCAAGTGAATAATGGCGTTTAGAGAAACGTTTCCTGTTGACACGCACACGCGTGCGCGTACACGCGATATCGAGTCGAGGTGACCGGTTCGTGCGGTGCAACGAGGTCGCGCCTCGGCAAAGAATCTCTCGCCTAAATAAATCTTCCTCGGGCATCGATCTAAGCGCCAAACACCCTCTCCTCTCCTCTCCTCTCCTCCGCCAAGCTCCGTCCGACGAGCCGAGGAAAAATTCCTCGTCGGTAAACACGCGGCCACTTACCGGCCGAGAGACCGCGATCGATCACCGATCGGTCGGTCCCGCTTTGACCAGTGGTCGGTAACCGAGCGTGTTACGCAACCGCTCCATTACCCTCCATTACCCTCCATTACTCGAAACGTCTCGCGACACGCGAGAGGAAAACTACGAGAGTCCGATCCTCGAGCGAATTGCCGGAATAATCGCTCGTATCCGCGTGGTTAGCGCGCGGATACGCCTGTCGTCGCGGTTCGCGCGCACGTGCGCGTTACGACGATTTTTGGCACGCGATATCCGCGATTCTATCAATAGCGAGGCGCCTATCTTTATTTTCGTACGCGATTTTGGCGGCGCGGTTAATACGAACTTTTAAACCTTCCAGACCTTCTCGAATATCCCTCCCTCCTGGCGTTACGAATTTCCGGCGAACGCGCGGAGGACCGATCGCCGATATCGGCTGCTATTCTCCGCTGACTCACGATGAAACGCGACATTTTTATCCAGCCATTCGCGATATTACGCTGCGAGACGTTTGTCCCGGCAAATAGGATATACCGGAGCGACCTTGCGGTTAATCGGCCAACCGATGCTTCGTTAAACACGCGAAACGCGAGTATATCTCGACGATGTGACTCATCGGGATTCAAAGGAAATTCGGCCGCGCGATAACTGCTACGCGACGAAAGAGCGATCGCGAACGGAGAGAGAGAGAGAGAGAGAGAGAGAGAGAGAGGGAAGGAGGTTTGCGCGCTCGCGCACACGCGAGAATCCTCGGCGATCGTAACACGACGCGTGACGTGACCGCGATTACGCCATTTTAAAAGAACGTTGCGAATCGGCAGATAAGAAATTCCATAGGTTACACCAGCAGGGCAAAGATATCCGTGGTTGATCGCCAAGATAAGCAACCGCGGTAGGCAGTCGTCTACGATGACGAGGATAATTTTGCCGACAATTTTTCCGTTACGTAATTTTCATGGATATTTCTGAACGAGAAGAAGCCACTGGGCCAACTAGGAAAACTCGCGGAAGAGGATAGCGAGGAATGGAATCGGAGGAAAGACCGGCGGAAAAGCGGGGTGAAAAGGTGAAAAAAGGGTGGACGTAATTGGTGGGAAGGAATCGATCCGTCGAACGTTTCGGCACTGGTCCAAAGCGATTCGAAAGGTAGCGCGAGCTCGCACGTCTGTTCGCGCGCGATTGTTCGATTGGCGGAATCGGAGGACGAACGCCAGATGGCGCCGGCGTGACCAACCGGAGCAAGCCGTTGGCCAGACTCGCCTCGCCATTGGTCGGACGGTCTCGGTCGCTCGGACGATTCGTTTCGTCCAACCGCTCCCCTAGCCCCTCGGCTCGCGTCGTTCCGCCGACCCGACCAACGCGAGAGAGAAAGAGAGAAAGAGGCAGGTGCGTACTCCCTTCCGATCACGGGATCGTTGTTAATCATCGTTATCGGTCTACCACCAAACCGTCAACCGATTCACAGCGACGAAAGGCGATATTATTGGCGCACAGTGAGTGGTCGGTCGCGTCCAAAGACGCATCACGCGAGAATCATTGTCGTCATCGTTATCGTCGTCTTCGCCGTCGTACTCGTACTCGCCGTCGCCGCCGCCGCCGTCGCCGTCGCCGTCGCTGTCGCCGTCGTGGTCGTTGTCGTTCTCGACACCATCACCGCCGCCCCGTAGTCGTCGTCGTCGTCGTTTTCTTCCTAATAGCCCCGCTGTTGTCGCACGCCAGTCAAAAGTACACACGGTGCTCGCGAAACGTCCGCCTGCGACCATGTCGATTTTCCTCGGCTGCCAGTGAGAGAATATCGCGCGAGCCAACGGCACGCGAGTACACGCGGTAAATTCTCCTGCTTCGCCACGAGCTTTCCCGTGCACGTGAATCGCGAAAATCCACCGTTTGTCCGCCTACGTTTCTCCGTGTAACAAACGAGAACGATCCTCGTTCGTGCATCGCTTCCGTGTGTGATCGCGTGCGAATAGAGCGCGTGTCGAGCGTGCGATGAACGGCAACGGCAGACCGCACGGAGAGAACAGAGGACGAAATGGCCACGTGCTCGTCTGGGAACAACCAAACCTGGAGGAAGAGGACAGTCCTGTGCGAAAACGTAAATGTACGGTATTTTCCGACCACCGAATTCCGCCACTGTCTCTCCCTCTCCCTCTCTCTCCCTCTCCCTCTCTCTCTCTCTCTCTCTCTCCCTCCCTCTCTCTCTCTCTCTCTCTCTCTTTCTCTCGCTCGCGCACACGCACGACACGCACACGCGTACGTAATGTTTTCTTTTCTCTCTCGCATTTACGATCGCCGCGTTTCCAAGTGAATCTGTCGTGGATCGTAGGACGAAAACTAGTTTGCCAACCCGACGAGACTCGGTCTATCCCGTAAACCGCGCGTCGGCCACGTGCTCCCGCCGTCACTCTTTCCTCCCTTCCTCTCTTCCTCTCTTCCTTTCCCTTTCTTCCCGCTTCCTCGTATATACGCACACGCGCCTGCTTCGACCCTCGCATTTGAAAAGGGAGCTAGACGAACGTTGCACCACTCCACAGATTCCTCTCCGATAATAAACGCGTTCCATCTACTCGTATGCGGTAACGCTTTTCTTGCAATATCTCTCTCGCTCGCGTCTCGTTCCTTCCTTTTCCTTTTCCTTTTTCTAATCGAGG